>NW_026948613.1:0-91604 GCF_035770615.1 Melospiza melodia melodia
TCAAAAACCCCTCCCAGTCATTCCCAAACCAGCACCATGCCTTCATCCCCACTGTGGGCCACAGCCTTCTACTTATCTCTCAGGCATCTGGGGATGCCAGTCTGTGTCACGTGCATAGAAAGGCCACCTCGTCAGCTGGGAAGGTCCTGCTGGCACCGGGCTGGGGTCTCTCAGACAGCTAGATTAAAGAGAACCAAACATCAGTGCCTGACCTTGGCACCGCATCGGCCAAAACCCCACCACTCTGCTACTCACCGCGCACCTAAGAAGGCCCGGCACCTCCTAACCCTGACCCTCTGCCACACATGGAATGCACCTGAAAGAAAGTTACAACATATGTCAAACACCACCAGGGTAACTCACAAGCTGCAAACACCTTACGCCAACCTAGGAATAGCATCCAGAGCCCAAGTACACCCCACATTACAAATTCCAACTCCCCAAGGCTTGTCCTACTGCAGCAGGCCATGCGGCAGGGCAGAACAGCTCCGGCACAAATGTGTGCTGACACCCGTGACACAGGACAGGCAGGACAGGACAGGACAGGACAGACAACGGGGACACAACAGGAACAGAAACCTCTTGGGAAGGAAAATGGCTGCAAGGACTGAGAGAATGCAACAGGAGATGACTGAGTTCAAACTGACGGTCAGCTGATGAGGCTCAGAGAACCCTGGAGGAAGAAGATGCTAACTGAATGCAGTTATTGGAATAAATCAAAGATGGATGCCTAGGAATCCTACAGTCAAAGCCCTCTACCTAACCTCGTAATATTACAAGTCCTAGTCCACCATAATGGATCCAGGTGGAGCATAGCTGTCCGGACAGCTCAGAACAAGACCTGACAAGACACCTGACTGGATGCTTCCAAAGAGAAAAGAGAGTCTGATGCCTGTCTGAGCTCCCCAGTCAAAAGTTCTGTGGCCTGGGTGCCAGGACAAGGAATGCAGAGATCAGAGATGCTAACAATGATGCCAAGGTTTCTGACAGGCCCCCCTAAGGTAAAAGACATGGGATACACAAACAACACATAATGCACAACAGACAAAGGACACGAGACACACCGGGACTGCTCTGCCCTGCACACCTCAGCACTGGGATCAAAAGTGAGACTTGGCTTTTATGGGGCCTAAGGGGCCACTTCATGAACACACTACCGCCCCCCCCAAAATTGGACTCAAAAACCCCTCCCAGTAATTCCCAAACCAGCACCATGCCTTCACCCCCACTCTGGGCCACAGCCCTCTACTTATCTCTCAGACATCTGGGGATGCCGGTCCCTGTCAGGTGCAAAGAAAGGCCACCTCGTCACCTGGGAAGGTCCTGCTGGCACCGGGCTGGTGTCTCTCAGACAGCTACATTAAAGAGAACCAAACATCAGTGCCTGACCTTGGCACCGCATCGGCCAAAACCCCACCACTCTGCTACTCACCGCGCTCCTAAGAAGGCCCGGCACCTCCTAACCCTGACCCTCTGCCACACCTGGAATGCAGCTGCACCTGAAAGAAAGTTAGAACATATGTCAAACACCACCAGGATAACTCACAAGCTGCAAACACCTTATGTCAATCTAGGAAGAGCATCTAGAGCCCAAGTACACCCCACATTACAAATTCCCACTCCCTATGGTTTGTCCTACTGAAGCACGCCATGCAGCAGGGCAGAACAGCTCCGGCACAAATACCTGCAGACACCCGTGACACAGAACGTGACAAACAGGGGGACATGAAACACGACACATCATGCTTGTGGTGAGGGGAGAAGGCAAAAGGGACCCCAAAGACACACCAGGTAACACAGCACACGAGACAACACCAGACAGACCAGAGCTGTTCTGCACTGCCCGCCTGACATCTGCCATCAAAAGTAGAGCCTCTCCCTTTAGCTGTCCTAAGAGGCCCTTGGAGAAGATTGCTTTTCCCACTGCCAATTTTTAATTCTGGCACAAGAACTCCCAACCTGATACACTCCCATCTCCAGGCCGTGGCCCCAAACTTATCTTTTGGATGATGGGTGATGGGAATCCACGCTGCACCTGAAATGAGTCTGCCTCGGAAGGCTCTGTGATGGCCTGTGAGCCTCTCGGTCAGCTACAATAAAGAAAACCAAAACCAAAGTGTGAGTCCAGAGTTATGTGGGCCAAATCCCACACAGGCAGCTACTTGCCCTTTCCTGAGCGTGCCTGGCTCCCTCAGGCTCCAGCTTCATCCTGATTCCAAGGCTGTGGCCTTCATTAGGGGTGGTACCTGGGTAAGAGAAAGGCAAAGTTAAATGGCATTCCTGTGAGTGCAGTGGAGGACCTTGTGTGCTCTAAGACATGGCAATGCCTCTGCTAGGCTTCTGAACAGCCTTGTGTGGGGGGGGCCTCAAATAAACACCCTTTCTCACCCTGCTGCCTGCAAACCCCCTCCCAAGAACTCCTAACTGGATACCTGATCATCCTCCCTCTCCCAGTCACAATCCTCAATCACCTGAAGCCTCAATCTCAAACATCATCCTTGACACTGGGCAGATCCCTCTTGTGACATGATGAATCTGCTGAAAAATTGTTGTGCTTGAGAGCTGAGCAATAACAACCACTTCTCTCCCCTGCCCACCTTGACTGCTGGCATCCAGATTGACTTCCTAAAAAGAAAGACAAAGAACAGAGCTGTAACACAGTCACCATACACACTTCTGCTGCAGAGACAAACGGGGCCTCACCTGCTCGGGGCAATCCCCTCACCCGGGACGGGGCCCTCGGGCACAGATTTAATCCATCTGAATCTGAAAAAAAAGTTAGGACAAGAGTCACACTGTTGCATGATAACTGAAGAGCTCCAGATATGATGTGTCCATCTACAAATCCCATCTAGAGTCCAACTACACCCCACATTACAAATTCCAAGTCCCCAGGACTTCTCCTATTGCACCAGGCTGTGTGGGAGGGCAGAGCAGCCCCGGCAAAAATGTGTGCTGACACCCGTGACACAGGACAGACTGGACAGGACAGGCAACGGGGACACAACAGGAACAGAAATCTCTTGGCAAGGAAAATGGCTGCAAGGACTGAGAGAATGCAAAAGGAGATGACCGAGCTGAGACCTATGGTGAGCTGATGAGGTTCAGAGAACCCTGGAGGAAGAAGATGCGAACTGAAGGATTTATTCCAAGAACAGCAAAGATCGATGCCTAGGAATCCTATGGTCAGAATCCTCTGCCTGCCCTCACATTTTTTACAAGTCCTAATCCACCATAATGGATCCAGGTGGGGCATAGCTGTCCGGACAGCTCAGAACAAGACATGACAAGACACCTGACTGGATGCTTCCAAAGAGAAAAGAGAGTCTGATGCCTGTCTGAGCTCCCCAGTCAAAAGTTCTATGGCCTGGGTGCCAGGCCAAGGAATGCAGAGATCACAGATGCTAACTAGGATGCCAGGGTTTCTTAAAGGCCCCTCTAAGGTAAAAGACATGGGATACACAAACAACATATAATGCACAACAGACAAAGGACACGAGACACACCGGGACTGCTCTGCCCTGCACACCTCAGCACTGGGATCAAAAGTGAGACTTGGCTTTTATGGGGCCTAAGGGGCCACTTCATGAACACCCCCCACCTCCAAATTGGACTCAAAAACCCCTCCCAGTCATTCCCAAACCAGCACCATGCCTTCATCCCCTCTGTGGGTCACAGCCCTCTACTTATCTCTCAGACATCTGGGGATGCTGGTCCCTGTCAGGTGCAAAGAAAGGCCACCTCGTCACCTGGGAAGGTCCTGCTGGCACCGGGCTGGTGTCTCTCAGACAGCTAGATTAAAGAGAACCAAACATCAGGGCCTGACCTTGGCACCGCATCAGCCAAAACCCCACCACTCTGCTACTCACCGTGCTCCTAAGGAGGCCCGGCACCTCCTAACCCTGACCCTCTGCCACACCTGGAATGCAGCTGCACCTGAAAGAAAGTTAGAACATATGTCAAACACCACCAGGGTAACTCACAAGCTGCAAACACCTTATGTCAATCTAGGAAGAGCATCTAGAGCCCAAGTACACCCCACATTACAAATTCCCACTCCCTATGGTTTGTCCTACTGCAGCAGGCCATGTGGCAGGGCAGAACAGCTCCGGCACAAATGTGTGCACACACCCGTGACACAGAACGTGACAAACAGGGGGGACAAGAAACACGACACATCATGCTTGTGGTGAGGGGAGAAGGCAAAAGGGACCCCAAAGACACACCAGGTAACACAGCACACGAGACAACACCAGACAGACCAGAGCTGTTCTGCACTGCCCGCCTGACATCTGCCATCAAAAGTAGAGCCTCTCCCTTTAGCTGTCCTAAGAGGCCCTTGGAGAAGATTGCTTTTCCCACTGCCAATTTTTAAATCTGGCGCAAGAACTCCCAACCTGATACTCTCCCATCTCCAGGCCGTAGCCCCCGACTTATCTTTTGGATGATGGGTGATGGGAATCCACGCTGCACCTGAAATGAGTCTGCCTCGGAAGGCTCTGTGATGGCCTGTGAGCCTCTCGGTCAGCTACAATAAAGAAAACCAAAACCAAAGTGTGAGTCCAGAGTTATGTGGGCCAAATCCCACCAAGTCAGCTACTTGCCCTTTCCTGAGTGTGCCCGGCTCCCGCAGGCTCCAGCCCCATCCTGATTCCAAGGCTGTGGCCTGCATTAGGGGTGGTACCTGGGTTAGAGAAAGGCAAAGTTAAATGGCATTGCTGTGAGTGCAGTGGATGAACTTGTGTGCTGCAAGACATGGGAATGCCTCTGCTAGGCTTCTGAACAGTCTTGTGGGGGGGGCCCTCAAATAAACACCCTTTCTCACCCTGCTGCCTGCAAACCCCCTCCCAAGAACTCCTAACTGGATACCTGAACACCCTCCCTCTCCCAGTCACAATCCCCAACTCACCTGAAGCCTCAATCTCAAACATCATCCTTGACACTGGGCAGATCGCTCTTGTGACAAGATCAATCTGCTGAAAAATTGTTGTGCTTGAGAGCTGAGCAATAACAACCACTTCTCTCCGCTGCCCACCTTGACTGCTGGTATCCAGATTGACTTCCTAAAACAAAGACAAAGAACAGAGCTGTAACAGTCACCATACACACTTCTGCTGCAGAGACAAATGGGGCCTCACCTGCTCGGGGCAATCCCCTCACCCGGGATGGGGCCCTCTGGCACAGATTTAATCCATCTGATTCTGGAAAAAAAGTTAGGACAAGAGTCAAACTGTTGCAAGATAACTGAAGACCTCCAGATATGATGTGTCCATCTACAAATCCCATCTAGAGTCCAACTACACCCCACATTACAAATTCCAAGTCCCCAGGACTTCTCCTATTGCACCAGGCTGTGTGGGAGGGCAGAGCAGCCCCGGCACAAATGTGTGCTGACACCCGTGACACAGGACAGGACAGACAACGGGGACACAACAGGAACAGAAACCTCTTGGCAAGGAAAATGGCTGCAAGGACTGAGAGAATGCAACAGGAGATGACTGAGTTCAAACTGACGGTCAGCTGATGAGGCTCAAAGAACCCTGGAGGAAGAAGATGCTAACTGAATGCAGTTATTGGAATAAATCAAAGATGGATGCCTAGGAATCCTACAGTCAAAACCCTCTACCTAACCTCGTAATATTACAAGTCCTAATCCACCATAATGGATCCAGGTGGGGCATAGCTGTCCGGACAGCTCAGAACAAGACCTGACAAGACACCTGACTGGATGCTTCCAAAGACAGAAGAGGGTCTGATGCCTGTCTGAGCTCCCCAGTCAAAAGTTCTGTGGCCCGGGTGCCAGGCCAGGGAATGCAGAGATCAGAGATGCTAACAAGGATGCCAAGGTTTCTGACAGGCCCCCCTAAGATAAAGATATGGGATACACAAACAACACATAATGCACAACAGACAAAGGACACGAGACACACCGGGACTGCTCTGCCCTGCACACCTCAGCACTGGGATCAAAAGTGAGACGTGGCTTCTATGGGGCCTAAGGGGCCACTTCATGAACAACCCCCACCTCCAAATTGGACTCAAAAACCCCTCCCAGTCATTCCCAAACCAGCACCATGCCTTCATCCCCTCTGTGGGTCACAGCCCTCTACTTATCTCTCAGACATCTGGGGATGCCGGTCCCTGTCAGGTGCAAAGAAAGGCCACCTCGTCACCTGGGAAGGTCCTGCTGGCACCGGGCGGGTGTCTCTCAGACAGCTAGATTAAAGAGAACCAAACATCAGTGCCTGATCTTGGCACCGCATCAGCCAAAACCCCACCACTCTGCTACTCACCGCGCTCCTAAGAAGGCCCGGCACCCCCTAACCCTGACCCTCTGCCACACCTGGAATGCATCTGCACCTAAAAGAAAGTTACAACATATGTCAAACACCACCAGGGTAACTCACAAGCTGCAAACACCTTATGTCAACCTAGGAATAGCATCCAGAACCCAAGTACAGACCACATTAAAAATTTCAACTTCCCAAGGCTTGTCCTACTGCAGCAGGCCATGGGCAGGGCAGAACAGCTCCGGCACAAATGTGTGCACACACCCGTGACACAGAACGTGACAAACAGGGGGGACAAGAAACACGACACATCATGCTTGTGGTGAGGGCCTCGAGGGGAGAAGGCAAAAGGGACCCCAAAGACACACCAGGGAATACGGCACACGAGACAACACCAGACAGACCAGAGCTGTTCTGCACTGCCCGCCTGACATCTGCCATCAAAAGTAGAGCCTCTCCCTTTAGCTGTCCTAAGAGGCCCTTGGAGAAGATTGCTTTTCCCACTGCCAATTTTTAAATCTGGCGCAAGAACTCCCAACCTGATACTCTCCCATCTCCAGGCCATGGCCCCCGACTTATCTTTTGGATGATCGGCGATGTGGATCCACGTTGCACCTGAAATGAGTCTGCCTCGGAGGGCTCTGTGATGGCCTGTGAGCCTCTCGGTCAGCTGCAATAAAGAAAACCAAAACCAAAGTGTGAGTCCAGAGTTATGTGGGCCAAATCCCTGCAAGTCAGCTACTTGCCCTTTCCTGAGCGTGCCTGGCTCCCTCAGGCTCCAGCTTCATCCTGATTCCAAGGCTGTGGCCTTCATTAGGAGTGGCACCTGGGTTAGAGAAAGGCAAAGTTGAATGGCATTGCTGTGAGTGCAGTGGATGACCTTGTGTGCTGTAGAGACATGGGAATGCCTCTGCTAGGCTTCTGAACAGCCTTGTGTGGGGGGGCCCTCAAATAAACAAACAAACACCCTTTCTCACCCTGCTGCCTGCAAACCCCCTCCCAAGAACTCCTAACTGGATACCTGAACACCCTCCCTCTCCCAGTCACCATCCTCAACTCACCTGAAGCCTCAATCTCAAACATCATCTTGGACACTGGGCAGATCCCGCTTGTGACATGATCAATCTGCTGAAAAAAATGTTGTGCTTGACACAGCTTGGCATTTCAGGGAGTTGCACTCCTCAAGTAAAAAACAAAAACAAAAAAAAAGAAACAAACAAAACCCCACAAAAACAATAAAACCCAAAACACCTAACTCCCCACAGAAACAATAAAAACCACAGAAAACATCAAAAAACCCAAAAAACCCACGAAAACCAACCAAAACTCACCCCAAAAAAAACCCCAAAAAAACAAACATTCCACCAAAATAATCTAACAAAAAAAAAAAACCAGAGCAAAACTAAAAATTACAAAACCACCTTACCACCCCTAAACACAAAACCCAAAATCACAAATCTAAATACTCCCTGTATTCCATGCTATTTTCTTCACAGAATCTTCCAAGCCTCTGTGCTTTAGATGCCCAGAAACACCTGCTGAAAACAAGCTGAGACGAGCTGAAAGAGCCTCTTCCCTGAAATGAGAGGAGAGCTCTTACCCCAGCACATCCCCGAGAGGGAATGAAGCCCCTCAGCCACGGCTGGGGTTAATATACCCCTGATTGTGCCCCGCCTCTCGTTCCCATGGCACCCAGGAAAAGGGAGGGGGCGAATCCCACCAAGCCCTCAGAGCAGCTGCAGCTGTTTAGCTCTGACTCAGATTCAAGGGCAGTAAAGGGCTTGTTATAGAAGAAAACTCTTCAGAAAAAAAGCAGTACTTTCTTTTTTGCAACAACTACTTAGAGCAGAAGAACAGAAAACTGGCAAGATATAAAACTTTGTGGTAAGGTTACATAGCTGGATAAATTGGGTGATTGGGTAATTTGCTGTTACCTTACATAATTATTCTGTGTTTAACAAAAGCCATCTAATAAATTCACACCCAAAACTCCAGCAGCCCAGCTGGCCCTACCAAATCTCTATGTTTATGCATACAGTAAACAAAACCAAAATCCCAGTAATACCTATGAGAACTCTGTGAAAGAAACCTATTGAAATTGATCCTACCTCAAATACAAAACAACCCATCCAAAGTTAGCTTCACTCAAAAAACAATTTACACAGAGTTAATAATACCAAGAAATAAAACAACACACCATATATCACCAATGAATATAACAGTGAAGAAAAAAAAACACTTTTTTTTTTTGTTTTGTTTTTTAAACTAACTTCTTTTATTAGCTAGAACAAAAGATTTTGCCAGGACTGTAACAACAACAACTTCTCCTTCTGAAATGTCCCTTCTTCTTCCCAAATTCCTTACAACTTCTGAATTTACATCCAAGCAAAAAGCAAAATTCGTGCACTTGTGCATTCGATGCTCCTGTCAGATTCTCTGTTTCCCTCCACATCTTCTTACACTTTCAGTCTTCACGCTGTCCTGCCGTGATGAGTTTGACGGAAGAATTGGTAAACGTTAAGAGAGGATTTCCCTGCCTCCCTCCCCAAAGCTGGTTTCCTTAGCGCATTTCACTCAATCCCAAGCCGGCAATGATGCACGCTCACCTCAAGGCTCACAGCTGCTCGGCTAAACTCGGCTGTAATCAGCTACACTCGGCCATTGTCATCTGCATTCGGCTGGACTCGACCCTTCGGCACGGCTCGGCTCCCTTCGGCCGAACTCGGAGCTGTTCTGTGCGCTCGGGGCGCCTCGGCTCGCTTCGGCCGAACTCGGAGCTGATCAGTGCGCTCGGGGCACCTCGGCTCGCTTCGGCCGAACTCGGAGCCGCTCAGTGCGCTCGGCGCGGCTCGCCTCGCTTCGGCCGAACTCAGAGCCGCTCTCTGCGCTCGGGGCGCCTCGGCTCACTTCGGCAGAACTCGGAGCCGCTCTCTGCGCTCGGCGCGGCTCGCCTCGCTTCGGCCGAACTCGGAGCCGCTCTGTACAATCGGCGCGGCTCGGCTCGCCTCGCTTCGGCCGAACTCAGAGCCGCTCAGTGCGCTCGGCGCGGCTCGCCTCGCTTCGGCCGAACTCGGAGCCGCTCAGTGCGCGCGGCTCGGCTCGCCTCACTTCGGCCGAACTTGGAGCCGCTCAGTGCGCTCGACACGACTCCGCTCGGCTCCCTGACGGCGGGCAAGCGGCGGCGCCTCACGTTAAACTCGCCCGGCTCGGGGCTCTCCTGCTGCCGCGTCCCGCGGGCGGCCCGGCCATCGCACGGACACGATCGGGAGCGCGGCGTGGCACAGGAGCTCACTGGGCTGTGACCGCACTCGCGCTAATTAGCGCGCACGAGAGCAGCGGGCTCAGTTCGGCTGAGCTCGGCTCGGTTCAGGCAGCCTCGCAAGCCTGGCCTTGGTTCGCTCGAGGCCGTCAGGTTCGGCCGAGCTCGTTCCATTCGGCCGAAGGAGGCGTCGTTCGCTCGTGTTTTTACAAATATCTTTCTATATTGACTGTATATTTCTATCTTTAGTTTTGTACTTCTATAATACTTCCATTATTCCAAATAAAAACCCCGTCCCTAACCAAATAAATAAAAAAACCCCCTTCTTTTAAAGGATATTGAAATATTTTTTATTTATACTTTGTATAATTATACATTCATATTTTAATTTATCGTTTCTTTGGATGTATTACATTAATAATGATATATATTATATATATAAAATTTTAAAATAGATTTAAATTATTATTTAAATTATGTATAATATCTACTGCTACAATTAATTTTTTCTTATATTTTTAATTTTTATATTTATCTGTATGTATTTATTATATATTTCTAAACTTAGATTTCTACCTTTATATTATTTGTATTTATAATTCTTACAATCAAAACCCTGCCTATGGACCAATAAAGAAAACCCGCTTTATTTAAGTATTTTAAAAATATTTTCATGCTTATAATTGTCATATTTATATTTATAATTTGTTCAATATTAGATGAGAACACACCTGCTCCTGCACCCCAGTGGGGCTCCGTCTCCTGGGGACCTTGGGGCGCCCCAACGGCATCAGAGCCCCGAGTCTTCACCCCCTTCTCCACTATTTAGAAACTACACTGGAACTTTTTTCTGGAAACAAAGACATTACCTAAATCCTCTCCCCGTGTCCCAGACAGATAGATATTCAGTTATTAGTTGGCTGGGCAGCAGTTTCTTAAATAGAATGATAAACAAGATGTGAACATTTCAGCTACAAGCAAATAGGCAAATCTGAACAAGGTACTGATGGCCAGCCACTGAAGTTATTTTGAAGCAATTTTTTAAACAACAAAATACTGATACCACAAAAATAAAGCAAAAAGCTAACTACTGGCTAAGAAAAAATTAACTTTTGACAGCAACAACATTCCAAATACACAGGCTTTTTCCCGATGTCATACCTTATAACTACCTCTCTTGGGAATTCTCATCATGTATCCCAAAAGGAATAAATACCTCAGAGCGTCCTAAAGCAAAAAGTAGCACACATGAGCTCCTCACACTCCCGGGAGGCCGGCACAGCGTGCACTGAGTCTGCAACGAATTCTGCTCAGTGAGGGTCTGCAAACAAAGGTTCAACTCATGAACTGAACTGATTTTAAAGGGAGGTTTTCTAAGCACTGAAGCACAACAAAGAACAAGCAACAACAATTCTTAAAAAAACCCGTAGGAGAGCAGAAAAGAAGGGGCGCTCCCCAAATGAAAGCCTTCGACTGATGGGAAAGGGCAATTTCGACCTCCATTCAAACCCTTGAAAAGGAGGGACACCAGGGCTGCCCCCTCCATTTAAACCCGAGGGTGTTGAAAATGGGGTGGGCTGCCTTCAAATCAAACCCATAACACCACAAGAATACTTTTCCCATTCCCCTTAGAATAGAACGCAGGGATTCCCTGTCACCCCCGGGATACCCCTAACAGCCTGGAAAAGGCAGCTTTTCCTGCAATCAACACCCTTAAAACCACAAGTGAAGAGGGATCCCCTCAGTTCAAACACAGACAATAAGAGAAGAGGAGCTGCTTCCTTCTCCTTAATCCCTTTTGTCCTCATAAGCTCCACTTTTGTTCCTGGGGAACCGGGGAGGGACTGGCAAGATGAAATTGGAAAGGGGAAGGAGAAAAGTCCCCGCTCCAAACCCACACGGGCTCACCTGTTCGGCTGCTGCTCCCCGGCACAAAGATTCGTCCCTCGGCACCTCCTTTAAGCGATGCTCCACGTACCCAAGCGCAGATCCAGGTATTCCCCCCGACCCTGTGGGAAGCTCTCGCAGTCCTTCCATGAGACAGCGCCGGGAGCGGCCCATAAACCCCTCCACTCAGCAGCTCCGTGCAAAAGGGAGCTGAGGCAAAGCCTCCACCTAAAACAGCCTCGCCCTGGCAGGAGCCGGCCCCTCATCATCCTCACACTCACACCTGGGCTGCTCCGAGCCGGCCCCTCATCATCCTCACACTCACACCTGGGCTGCTCCGAGCCCCATCATCGTCACAGCTCACACCTGGGCTGCTCCGAGCCCTCATCATCGTCACAGCTCACACCTGGGCTGCTCCGAGCCCTCATCATCCTCACACTCACACCTGGGGTGCTCCGAGCCCCCATCATATATTTTTCATATTTATAGTCGCATGTATATTTAGAATTTATATTACTGTATAATAAAAATTATATTATATATACCTCTCTTCATGTTACTTTACATAGATTTCTATTTCTATTTCTCTTCATAGTTTGGTATTATATCTTTATATCTCTATATATTTATTATATATTTCCGTATGTCGATTTACATTTCTATAGTACTTATATTATTTAAAATAAAACCCCTGCCTCTAACGAAATTAAAAGCAAAGACACCCCTTTCTTTAAAACACATTTAAAATTTTAAAAATAATTTTGTTTGTCATAATTCTATTCACATCTATATTTGTAATTTTCATTTGTTATATTTATAGATATTATATATATTGGAGAGAATACCTTTTTATATAATAATAGATACGTTCTTTTGACACAATATATTTCTTTTACTTATATTTTTATGTATTAAATATTTATTGATATCGACATATATATGATATATTTGCATTTCTAGTTTTATATTTTTTATGAAATCTCCAGCCCATACCCCAATAAAAGCCAAACAATCCCCAATTTATTTAAACTATATTTAAACATAAATCCTGTCACAGCTGCATTGCACAGCAGTGCCCCAAGCTAATCTGACACTTGTTCATCTCCTGGACCTGAAACTGAACCCGCTCACCTTGATCGCACCTGGCAGAACCATTTTCGTACCTTTTTCTGGCATGTCTTGTTTTTGTTTTTTTTTTGTCTTGAGTTTTTGTGGGCTTTATTGCCTCTCTTTCTTGCCTTGTTTCTTGGGGCCTTTACTCCCTTTTTCCTTGATTTTTTTCTGGCATTTCTTGGGTTTTTTCTTTGTTTCTTCTTGCCCATTTTGGTGTTTTTTCTGGTTTTTCCTTGCACCCCTTGGGGGTTTTTTTTCTGTTTTGTTTTTTTTTTTTTTTCTTTTCCTTCTGGGTTTTTCTTTGCCATCTTGGTTTTTTGTTCTGATTTTTTTTTCTTGCCCATCTTGGGTTTTTTCCCTGGTCTGTTTTCAGGGATTTTTCTTGCCCATCTTAAGGTTATATTCTGGGCTTTTTCTTGCCATTCTTGGGGGTTTTTTTGCGGGGGGGGTGGTTTTCTTGCCCATCTCGAGGTTTTTTTCTGTGGGTTTGTTTTTTGTTGGGTTTTTTTTCTTTTCTTTTTTTTCCCCCTAGGTTTCTCCTTGCCCTCCTGGTTTTTGTCTTTCTTTCTTTCTTTCTTTCTTTCTTTCTTCCTTTCTTCCTTTCTTCCTTCCTTTCCTTCCTTTCCTTCCTTTCCTTCCTCCTTTCCTTCCTCCCTTCCTTCCTCCTTTCCTTCCTCCCTTCTTTCTTTCTTTCCCTGTATTTCTAATCTTAGTTTTCCTTTCTAGCTTTAGAAGAAAAAAGCAGCAATAGTAACTTTCAGGCTACCTGGGATTAAAAAAACTCCAAAACAAAAATGATTTAAAGAAAACTGTTTATTCCCTGGGAGCCTGAAATTTTCTACTGCTGCACGTGATATAGAGCTTTTAGTTCTTCTTATAGATAGTTGATGTTTTAAACTTACTCTATACAGCGCTCCCTGCCGTCTGCACCAGTGCACTGCAGGCACAGCGCTGCGGCGTCGTTCGGTTCTGTTTAATGAAACTCGGCTGAATTCGGCTTGGTTCGGCTCTTGGTCTAAACTCGTTCAAGTTCGGCTCTTCGGCCGAACTTGGCACGGTTGGCTAAACTTGGTCATATTCGGCACATTGTGTAAAAGCGGCTCAAGTCGGCTACACACGGCTATCGGTTCCAGTCGGCTATGATCGGCTCTTGGTGTAAACTCGGCTGTTTTCAGCCACACTCGGCTCTTCGGAACAATTCGCACAGTCGCGCTTTACGGCACCTTTTACGACAGTCGCGCTTTACGGCAGTCTTTATGACAGTCGCGCTTTACGGCACCTTTTACGACAGTCGCGCTTTACGGCAGTCTTTACGACAGTCGCGCTTTACGGCAGTCTTTACGACAGTCGCGCTTTACTGCACCTTTTACGACAGTCGCGCTTTACGGCCGTATTTACGACAGTCGCGCTTTACTGCACCTTTTACGACAGTCGCGCTTTACGACACCTTTTACGACAGTCGCGCTTTACGGCAGTCTTTACGACAGTCGCGCTTTACGGCACCTTTTACGACAGTCGCGCTTTACGGCACCTTTTACGACAGTCGCGCTTTACGGCCGTATTTACGACAGTCGCTATTTACGGCACCTTTTACGACAGTCGCGCTTTACGGCAGACTTTACGACAGTCGCGCTTTACGGCAGACTTTACGACAGTCGCGCTTTACGGCAGTCTTTACGACAGTCGCGCTTTACGGCACCTTTTACGACAGTCGCGCTTTACGGCAGACTTTACGACAGTCGCGCTTTACGGCAGACTTTACGACAGTCGCGCTTTACGGCAGACTTTACGACAGTCGCGCTTTACGGCAGTCTTTACGACAGTCGCGCTTTACGGCACCTTTTACGACAGTCGCGCTTTACGGCACCTTTTACGACAGTTTTTTTTCTTGCCCAGTTTGGAGTTTTTCCTGGGGTTTTTTTGCCAGTCTTGGGGGGTTTTTTCCAGGTTTATTCTTGCCCATCTTGAATTTTTTTTCTGGGTTTTTTTCTGGGTTTTTTCTTGCCCATCTTGGTGGTTTTTTTCCCTTTTTTTTTTCCTTTTTTTTTTTTTCTTGGTTTTTTCAGGTTTTTTTCTGGTCCATCTTGCTTTTTTTCTTGCCCATCTTGGTGGTTTTTTTCCCTTTTTTTTTTTCCTTTTTTTTTTTTTTTCTTGGTTTTTTCAGGTATTTTTCTGGTCCATCTTGCTTTTTTTCTTGCCCATCTTGGGGGGATTTTCTGTGATTTTTCTGGGTTTTTTGAGGATCTTCTCCTTGCCCATCTTGGTTTTTTTTTTTTTGCGTTTTTTTCCTGCCAGTCTGGGGTTTTTGTTCTTGGTTTTTTTCTGGGTTTTTCCTTGCCCATCTTGGGATTTTTTTTCCGTTTTTTTTTTCCTGGTTTATTTTTCCTGGTTTTTCCTGCGTTTTTTCTGGTCCATCTTGTGGGGTTTTTTTGGGATTCTTCTTGCCCATCTTGAGGTTTTTTTCCTGGTTTTCTGTGGGTGTTTTCTGCGTTTTTTCTTGCCCATCTTGGGGTTTTTTTTTGGGTATTCTCGCCCATGTTTGGTTTTTTTCCTTGGTTTTTTCTGGGTTTTCCTTGCCCACCTTGGGGGTTCTTCCAGTTTCTTTTTCCTGTTTTTTTTTTTTTTTCTGGGTTTTTTCTGGGCTTTTCTTGCCCATCTTGGTTTTTTTTCCTGGTTTTTTCTTGCCCATCTTGGGGTTTTTAGCGTTTTTTCCCGGGTTTGCTCTTGCCCCTCTTGAGATTTTTTCCCTGGGATTGTTCTGGGTGTTTTCTTGATTTTTTTCTTCCCCATCTTGCAGTTTTTTTCCTGGATTTTTGTGGGGTTTCTTTGTTGCCCATTTTGGGGTTTTTTCTGCTTTTTTCTGGGTTTTTCTTGCCCATCTTGGGTTTTTTTACTGGGTTTTTTGGGCCTTTTCTAGCCTATCTTGGAGTATTTTTCTGGGTTTTTACTTGGCCGGGACCAAAAAAACAAAAAACAGCCAGGGTGGAAGGCAGCTGGGGATTTTTTATTCTCAATTTAACAATGAGTTGCAAAACCTGAAAAGCAAAAGTCATATACACAAGGTTAAATCCAGTCAGCATGCGCTCACACACGCAGAGACGAGCAGACAGACACAGCCACGTGCTCTCACACACACTCCTTCTTACACGCTCACTGTGGCCCTTCCCTGAGATGCTGAAGAAGGTGCTTTGACACATCTTCTGGCTGCCGCTCCTTGAGGTAAATGGCAGATCCTGGGGAAATCAGCAGCCTCGGCAACCTGTGAGACAACAGGAAGGGTCAACAAGTTGCTATCTGACAGCTAGGACTTGTCCCCACTCTGGACTGATGAATTTTCTACCCAAAATCCCACAAAAGACAGATGAACAGTAAAGTTGTTATAACTGTTCTACCTAACTGTGACTATGTGCCAGGGCAGGGCAGCTCCGATCATAAGTGGTACAGTCTACACACAATGTAAGCTGACGCATACAGTGCAAGTGTACATAGAGTGTAGTACACACAATATAAGGTGACATGCTTACATGCAGTGTAAGTACAGACAATATAAGGCGATGCACTTACATTGCATGTACCTATGCTGGCTTATACTGTACGTACTTATACTGTATGTAAGTACATACAATATAAGCCAACATAGGAACATACAATATAAACCACGACTTAAGAAAACTCTCTGGAAGATTACTTATTGAGCCCTGTACCCTTTGAGAAGATGGAACCTATAGAACTACTGCAGTCACGTGAGGAGGGTGTAAGATGCTCCCTCTAGAAGTCCAAGAAAATGGAAAAAAAAGCACTACCAAAGCTGATAGTGAGAAGGAAGATGGATGAGAACATCTTGTCCCTGTGAGACATTCCTGTCTCAAAGAGTAAAAATGTAAAGATATTGGAATAAGGGATATCCGGCAAGGAATGTGAGTAGAACATGGCACAGAAGAGAGCCGATAAAGCATTGAGATGTAACAAAGGCCTATGCCATGTAAGACAATGGACACACACACCATAACACAGACACAGATGACATAACACAGAGACAAGTTGCAACTGCTTGGCACTTTCCCTTTAGGGACCCGAGAGTCCTAGCACAAGACGAGCCAGAGGCCAATGAGGCCAAGGGAAAGGAAGCCCTATGACAACAGCACGTGATGATGAAATGCAACTCATTAAAGGAAGTTAGGGCCAAAGCAGTTAAGAGGATGCTCAAGAGGCTCAGCAAGCCTAGAGAAGGAAGCGGACTGCCAGGTAACTGCGGCTACAGCTCCGGACCTGAAGGCAAGCTCCACGGGGGAAAGAGCCGTGACGACGTCAAGTCGAAGAAGGCTGATGACGCAAAGTTCACAAGAATGTGGAGATGGGTAGGAACTGCCCTGCCCGGCAAAGGCTCTGGTGAGGCTGAGGAGAAACCCTCTCCCTTTACTTCCAGGGAGCCTGTCCCACTACAGACCTCTCCGCTAAGCTGACATCAGATTGCCTCCTGTGATAGTAAAGGCTTTTCCCCTTCTCCCAACCACTGGCCCCGACACTTAGCTTTGGAAGACAAGCGGACAAAATCCATCCTCGGTCGGACGTGGACGTTGAGACGTTCTCAATGTGTGTGCTTCGGTGCTGCCGCTTCCAAGCTGTGGCTACAAACCTGCCCAGGGTACCTAAGGCAAAACAGAAAAGGTGACTATTGCCCTCAAAAACAGTAATCCCCGGGACTCCTTCGCACCCCTGCCCCAGCTCACCTCAAGTCTTGATTTGACTCCAGAGGCCGCCCGGAAGATACCTGCAAAAAGAAAATGTACACACTTAGCATGCTGCTGCATAACGCTCACCTAGGAATCAGCCCGTCTAAACTCCGAGTCACCTGCCCTCCTCTCTTCCCCGGCATGCCTAGGGCAGCGACAGCACCTGCAAAGAAACAAAGCAGAAAAGCATGCTGAGATACTGTGAAAACACAACCTCCCAACCCTGACAAGTATGCCGTACTGATACCTTAAGCTTGAACCCACCTGGCATGGGCATGCTGGGCTAGGATAGATGGCAAGCAGTCCATCTAAAATAAAAAGAGGAATAATACATACCTAGAGCTGCACCAGAAACTGAGACCTCAGCAATAACAACTGTTTCGGTACCCTACTCAATGCTCACCTTGCCCACTCAGCCTTGACAGCTGCTCTCTGCCTTGACTTCCTAAAAATAAAGACAAAGAGCAGAGCTGCAGCAGCCACAATTTATGCTTCCTCTGCAGAGACAAACCGTGACTGACCTTCACAGGGGAATCCCCTCACCCAGAATGGGGGGCTCTGCCCTGGATTTATCCTTCTGCAACTAAAAGAAAGTTAGGATGAAAGTCAAAGTGCTGCAGGATAACTTATGGGCTCCACGTATCCTGTGTCCATCTACAAATCCCATCTAGAATCCAACTACACATTACAAATTCCAAGTCCCTGAGACTTCTCATATTGCACCAGGATATGCAGCAGGGCAGAACAGCAGAACAGCAGCTCCAGCACAAATGTGTGCAGACACCCGTGACACAGGACAGACAAGACGTGACAAACACTGGGGACACAACAGGAACGGAAATCTCTTAGCAAGGAAAATGGCTGCAAGGACTGAGAGAATGCAAAAGAAGAAGAGTTGAAGCTGATGGCGAGCTGATGAGGCTCAGAGAACCCTGGAGGAAGAAGATGCAAACAGAATGATTTATTCCAAAAACTGCAAAGATGGATGCCCGAGAATCCTACAGTCAGAATCCTCTCCCTAACCTCACATCTTTACAAGTCCTACTCTGCTATAATGGATCATTGCGCAGCATGGCTGTCTGTACAGCTCAGAACAAGACATGACAAGACATTTGACTGGACGCTTCTAAAGAGAGATGCATTTCTGATGCCTGTGTGAGCTCCCCAGTCAAAAGATCTATGGCATGAGTGCCAGGGCGAGGAACGCTGAGATCACGGATGCTAGGAAAGGTTTCTGAGAGGCCCCTCACAGGGCTAAGATAAGAGACATGAGATATCCAGGCAACACACAATACACAAAAGACAAGTGACACGAGACACACCGGGACTGCTCTGCCCTGCTGCGCACCTCAGCACTGTGACCAAAAGGGAGACTTTGCTTTTATGGGGCCTAAGGGGCAACATCTTGGCTAACCTCATTGCCAGAGCCAACTCAGACCCCCACCTCAGGGAGTCCTGACAAAGCACCCCACGTTCATCCCCTCTGAGGGTTGCAGCCCTCTGCTTATCTCTCAGACATCAGGGGATGCCTGTGTCAGGTGCAAAGAAAGGCCACCTCGTCAGCTGGGAAGGTCCTGCTGGCACCGGGGCTGGTGTCTCTCAGATAGCTAGATTAAAGAGAACCAAACATAAGGGCCTGACCTTGGCACCGCATCGGCCAAAACCCCACCACTCTGCTACTCACCGCGCTCCTAAGAAGGCCCGGCACCTCCTAACCCTGACCCTCTGCCACACATGGAATGCATCTGCACCTGAAAGAAAGTTAGAACATATGTCAAACACCACCAGGGTAACTCACAAGCTGCAAACACCTTATGTCAATCTAGGAAGAGCATCTAGAGCCCAAGTACACCCCACATTACAAATTCCAACTCCCTATGGTTTGTCCTACTGAAGCACGCCATGCAGCAGGGCAGAACAGCTCCGGCACAAATACCTGCAGACACCCGTGACACAGAACGTGACAAACAGGGGGACAAGAAACACGACACATCATGCTTGTGGTGAGGGCCTCGAGGGGAGAAGGCAAAAGGGACCCCAAAGACACACCAGGGAACACGGCACACGAGACAACACCAGACAGACCAGAGCTGTTCTGCACTGCCCGCCTGACATCTGCCATCAAAAGTAGAGCCTCTCCCTTTACCTGTCCTAACAGGCCCTTGGAGAAGATTGCTTTTCCCACGGCCAATTTTTAAATCTGGCGCAAGAACTCCCAACCTGATACTCTCCCATCTCCAGGCCGTGGCCCCCGACTTATCTTTTGGATGATCGGCGATGTGGATCCACGTTGCACCTGAAATGAGTCTGCCTCGGAGGGCTCTGTGATGGCCTGTGAGCCTCTCGGTCAGCCGAAATAAAGAAAACCAAAACCAAAGTGTGAGTCCAGAGTTATGTGGGCCAAATCCCTGCAAGTCAGCTACTTGCCCTTTCCTGAGCGTGCCTGGCTCCCTCAGGCTCCAGCTTCATCCTGATTCCAAGGCTGTGGCCTTCCTTAGGAGTGGCACCTGGGTTAGAGAAAGGCAAAGTTAAATGGCATTCCTGTGAGTGCAGTGGAGGACCTTGTGTGCTGCAAGACATGGGAATGCCTCTGCTAGGCTTCTGAACAGCCTTGTGGGGGGGGGCCCTCAAATAAACAAACAAACACCCTTTCTCACCCTTCTGCCTGCAAACCCCCTCCCAAGAACTCCTAATTGGATACCTGAACACCCTCCCTCTCCCAGTCACAATCCTCAATCACCTGAAGCCTCAATCTCAAACATCATCCTTGACACTGGGCAAATCCCTCTTGTGACACAATGAATCTGCTGAAAAATTGTTGTGCTTGAGAGCTGAGCAATAACAACCACTCCTCCCCGCTGCCCACCTTGACTGCTGGCAGCCAGATTGACTTCCTAAAAGAAAGACAAAGAACAGAGCTGTAACACAGTCACCATACACACTTCTGCTGCAGAGACAAATGGGGCCTCACCTGCTCGGGGCAATCCCCTCACCCGCGACGGGGGCCTCTGGCACAGATTTAATCCATCTCAATCTGAAAAAAAAGTTAGGACAAGAGTCAAACTGTTGCAGGATAACTGAAGAGCTCCAGATATGATGTGTCCATCTACAAATCCCACCTAGAGTCCAACTACACCCCACATTACAAATGCCAAGTCCCCAGGACTTCTCCTATTGCACCAGGCTGTGCGGCAGGGCAGAGCAGCCCCGGCACAACTGTGTGCTGACACCCGTGACACACGACAGGCAGGACAGGACAGGACAGACAACGGGGACACAACAGGAACAGAAATCTCTTGGCAAGGAAAATGGCTGCAAGGACTGAGAGAATGCAAAAGGAGATGACCGAGCTGAGACCTATGGTGAGCTGATGAGGCTCAGAGAACCCTGGAGGAAGAAGATGCTAACTGAAGGATTTATTCCAAGAACAGCAAAGATCGATGCCTAGGAATCCTATGGTCAGAATCCTCTGCCTGCCCTCACATTTTTACAAGTCCTAATCCACCATAATGGATCCAGGTGGGGCATAGCTGTCCCTACAGCTCAGAACAAGACCTGACAAGACACCTGACTGGATGCTTCCAAAGACAGAAGAGAGTCGGATGCCTGTCTGAGCTCCCCAGGCAAAAGTTCTGTGGCCAGGCTGCCAGGCCAAGGAATGCAGAGATCACAGATGCTAACTAGGATGCCAAGGTTTCTGACAGGCCCCCCTAAGGTAAAAGACATGGGATACACAAACAACACATAATGCACAACAGACAAAGGACACGAGACACACCGGGACTGCTCTGCCCTGCACACCTCAGCACTGGGATCAAAAGTGAGACTTTGTCTTTATGAGGCCAAAGGGGCCACTTCATGAACACCCCCCACCTCCAAATTGGACTCAAAAACCCCTCCCAGTAATTCCCAAACAAGCACCATGCCTTCACCCCCACTGTGGGTCACAGCCCTCTACTTATCTCTCAGACATCTGGGGATGCTGGTCCCTGTCAGGTGCAAAGAAAGGCCACCTCGTCACCTGGGAAGGTCCTGCTGGCACCGGGCTGGGGTCTCTCAGACAGCTAGATTAAAGAGAACCAAACATCAGTGCCTGACCTTGGCACCGCATCGGCCAAAACCCCACCACTCTGCTACGCACCGCGCTCCTAAGAAGGCCCGGCACCTCCTAACCCTGACCCTCTGCCACACAGGGAATGCATCTGCACCTGAAAGAAAGTTACAACATATGTCAAACACCACCAGGGTAACTCACAAGCTGCAAACACCTTATGCCAACCTAGGAATAGCATCCAGAGCCCAAGTACACCCCACATTACAAATTTCAACGCCCCAAGGCTTGTCCTACTGCAGCAGGCCATGGGCAGGGCAGAACAGCTCCGGCACAAATGTGTCCACACACCCGTGAAACGGAACGTGACAAACAGGGGGGACAAGAAACACGACACATCATGCTTGTGGTGAGGGCCTCGAGGGGAGAAGGCAAAAGGGTGCCCAAAGACACACCAGGGAACACGGCACACGAGACAACACCAGACAGACCAGAACTGTTCTGCACTGCCCGCCTGACATCTGCCATCAAAAGTAGAGCCTCTCCCTTTACCTGTCCTAACAGGCCCTTGGAGAAGATTGCTTTTCCCACGGCCAATTTTTAATTCTGGCGCAAGAACTCCCAACCTGATACTCTCCCATCTCCAGGCCGTGGCCCCCGACTTATCTTTTGGATGATCGGCGATGTGGATCCACGTTGCACCTGAAATGAGTCTGCCTCGGAGGGCTCTGTGATGGCCTGTGAGCCTCTCGGTCAGCTGCAATAAACAAAAACCAAAACCAAAGTGTGAGTCCAGAGTTATGCGGGCCAAATCCCTGCAAGTCAGCTACTTGCCCTTTCCTGAGTGTGCCTGGCTCCCTCAGGCTCCAGCTTCATCCTGATTCCAAGGCTGTGGCCTTCCTTAGGAGTGGCACCTGGGTTAGAGAAAGGCAAAGTTAAATGGCATTCCTGTGAGTGCAGTGGAGGACCTTGTGTGCTGCAAGACATGGGAATGCCTCTGCTAGGCTTCTGAACAGCCTTGTGGGGGGGGGCCTCAAATAAACAAACAAACACCCTTTCTCACCCTGCTGCCTGCAAACCCCCTCCCAAGAACTCCTAACTGGATACCTGAACACCCTCCCTCTCCCAGTCACCATCCTCAACTCATCAGAAGCCTCAATCTCAAACATCATCCTTGACACTGGGCAAATCCCTCTTGTGACACGATGAATCTCCTGAAAAATGGTTGTGCTTGAGAGCTGAGCAATAACAACCACTTCTCCCCGCTGCCCACCTTGACTGCTGGCAGCCAGATTGACTTCCTAAAAGAAAGACAAAGAACAGAGCTGTAACACAGTCACCATACACACTTCTGCTGCAGAGACAAATGGGGCCTCACCTGCTCGGGGCAATCCCCTCACCCGCGACGGGGGCCTCTGGCACAGATTTAATCCATCTCAATCTGAAAAAAAAGTTAGGACAAGAGTCAAACTGTTGCAGGATAACTGAAGAGCTCCAGATATGATGTGTCCATCTACAAATCCCACCTAGAGTCCAACTACACCCCACATTACAAATGCCAAGTCCCCAGGACTTCTCCTATTGCACCAGGCTGTGCGGCAGGGCAGAGCAGCCCCGGCACAACTGTGTGCTGACACCCGTGACACACGACAGGCAGGACAGGACAGGACAGACAACGGGGACACAACAGGAACAGAAATCTCTTGGCAAGGAAAATGGCTGCAAGGACTGAGAGAATGCAAAAGGAGATGACCGAGCTGAGACCTATGGTGAGCTGATGAGGCTCAGAGAACCCTGGAGGAAGAAGATGCTAACTGAAGGATTTATTCCAAGAACAGCAAAGATCGATGCCTAGGAATCCTATGGTCAGAATCCTCTGCCTGCCCTCACATTCTTACAAGTCCTAATCCACCATAATGGATCCAGGTGGGGCATAGCTGTCCCTACAGCTCAGAACAAGACCTGACAAGACACCTGACTGGATGCTTCCAAAGACAGAAGAGAGTCGGATGCCTGTCTGAGCTCCCCAGGAAAAAGTTCTGTGGCCCGGGTGCCAGACCAGGGAATGCAGAGATCACAGATGCTAACAAGGATGCCAGGGTTTCTGACAGGCCCCCCTAAGATAAAGATATGGGATACACAAACAACACATAATGCACAACAGACAAAGGACACGAGACACACCGGGACTGCTCTGCCCTGCACACCTCAGCACTGGGATCAAAAGTGAGACTTTGTCTTTATGAGGCCAAAGGGGCCACTTCATGAACACCCCCCACCTCCAAATTGGACTCAAAAACCCCTCCCAGTAATTCCCAAACAAGCACCATGCCTTCACCCCCACTGTGGGTCGCCGCCCTCTACTTATCTCTCAGACATCTGGGGATGCTGGTCCCTGTCAGGTGCAAAGAAAGGCCACCTCGTCAGCTGGGAAGGTCCTGCTGGCACCGGGCTGGGGTCTCTCAGACAGCTAGATTAAAGAGAACCAAACATCAGTGCCTGACCTTGGCACCGCATCGGCCAAAACCCCACCACTCTGCTACGCACTGCGCTCCTAAGAAGGCCCGGCACCTCCTAACCCTGACCCTCTGCCACACAGGGAATGCATCTGCACCTGAAAGAAAGTTACAACATATGTCAAACACCACCAGGGTAACTCACAAGCTGCAAACACCTTATGCCAACCTAGGAATAGCATCCAGAGCCCAAGTACACCCCACATTACAAATTTTAACTCCCCAAGGCTTGTCCTACTGCAGCAGGCCATGGGCAGGGCAGAACAGCTCCGGCACAAATGTGTCCACACACCCGTGAAACGGAACGTGACAAACAGGGGGGACAAGAAACACGACACATCATGCTTGTGGTGAGGGCCTCGAGGGGAGAAGGCAAAAGGGACCCCAAAGACACACCAGGGAACACGGCACACGAGACAACACCAGACAGACCAGAGCTGTTCTGCACTGCCCGCCTGACATCTGCCATCAAAAGTAGAGCCTCTCCCTTTACCTGTCCTAAGAGGCCCTTGAAGAAGATTGCTTTTCGCATGGCCAATTTTTAAATCTGGCGCAAGAACTCCCAACCTGATACTCTCCCATCTCCAGGCCGTGGCCCCCGACTTATCTTTTGGATGATCGGCGATGGGAATCCACGCTGCACCTGAAATGAGTCTGCCTCGGAGGGCTCTGTGATGGCCTGTGAGCCTCTCGGTCAGCTGCAATAAAGAAAATCAAAACCAAAGTGTGAGTCCAGAGTTATGTGGGCCAAATCCCTGCAAGTCAGCTACTTGCCCTTTCCTGAGCGTGCCTGGCTCCCTCAGGCTCCAGCTTCATCCTGATTCCAAGGCTGTGGCCTTCCTTAGGAGTTGAACCTGGGTTAGAGAAAGGCAAAGTTAAATGGCATTCCTGTGAGTGCAGTGGAGGACCTTGTGTGCTGCAAGACATGGGAATGCCTCTGCTAGGCTTCTGAACAGCCTTGTGGGGGGAGCCCTCAAATAAACAAACAAACACCCTTTCTCACCCTTCTGCCTGCAAACCCCCTCCCAAGAACTCCTAACTGGATGCCTGAACACCCTCCCTCTCCCAGTCACAATCCCCAACTCACCTGAAGCCTCAATCTCAAACATCATCCTTGACACTGGGCAGATCCCTCTTGTGACATGATCAATCTGCTGAAAAAAATGTTGTGCTTGACACAGCTTGGCATTTCAGGGAGTTGCACTCCTCAATTAAAAAACAAAAACAAAAAAAAGAAACAAACAAAACCCCACAAAAACAATAAAACCCAAAACACCTAACTCCCCACAGAAACAAAAAAAAACACAGAAAACATCAAAAAACCCAAAAAACCCACGAAAACCAACCAAAACTCACCCCAAAAAAAACCCCAAAAAAACAAACATTCCACCAAAATAATCTAACAAAAAAAAAAAACCAGAGCAAAACTAAAAATTACAAAACCACCTTACCACCCCTAAACACAAAACTCAAAATCACAAATCTAAATACTCCCTGTATTCCATGCTATTTTCTTCACAGAATCTTCCAAGCCTCTGTGCTTTAGATGCCCAGAAACACCTGCTGAAAACAAGCTGAGACGAGCTGAAAGAGCCTCTTCCCTGAAATGAGAGGAGAGCTCTTACCCCAGCACATCCCCGAGAGGGAATGAAGCCCCTCAGCCACGGCTGGGGTTAATATACCCCTGATTGTGCCCCGCCTCTCGTTCCCATGGCACCCAGGAAAAGGGAGGGGGCGAATCCCACCAAGCCCTCAGAGCAGCTGCAGCTGTTTAGCTCTGACTCAGATTCAAGGGCAGTAAAGGGCTTGTTATAGAAGAAAACTCTTCAGAAAAAAAGCAGTACTTTCTTTTTTGCAACAACTACTTGGAGCAGAAGAACAGAAAACTGGCAAGATATAAAACTTTGTGGTAAGGTTACATAGCTGGATAAATTGGGTGATTGGGTAATTTGCTGTTACCTTACATAATTATTCTGTGTTTAACAAAAGCCATCTAATAAATTCACACCCAAAACTCCAGCAGCCCAGCTGGCCCTACCAAATCTCTATGTTTATGCATACAGTAAACAAAACCAAAATCCCAGTAATACCTATGAGAACTCTGTGAAAGAAACCTATTGAAATTGATCCTACCTCAAATACAAAACAACCCATCCAAAGTTAGCTTCACTCAAAAAACAATTTACACAGAGTTAATAATACCAAGAAATAAAACAACACACCATATATCACCAATGAATATAACAGTGAAGAAAAAAAAACACTTTTTTTTTTTGTTTTGTTTTTTAAACTAACTTCTTTTATTAGCTAGAACAAAAGATTTTGCCAGGACTGTAACAACAACAACTTCTCCTTCTGAAATGTCCCTTCTTCTTCCCAAATTCCTTACAACTTCTGAATTTACATCCAAGCAAAAAGCAAAATTCGTGCACTTGTGCATTCGATGCTCCTGTCAGATTCTCTGTTTCCCTCCACATCTTCTTACACTTTCAGTCTTCACGCTGTCCTGCCGTGATGAGTTTGACGGAAGAATTGGTAAACGTTAAGAGAGGATTTCCCTGCCTCCCTCCCCAAAGCTGGTTTCCTTAGCGCATTTCACTCAATCCCAAGCCGGCAATGATGCACGCTCACCTCAAGGCTCACAGCTGCTCGGCTAAACTCGGCTGTAGTCGGCTAAACTCGGCCATTGTCATCTGCATTCGGCTGGACTCGACCCTTCGGCACGGCTCGGCTCGCTTCGGCCGAACTCGGAGCTGTTCTGTGCGCTCGGGGCGCCTCGGCTCGCTTCGGCCGAACTCGGAGCCGATCAGTGCGCTCAGCGCGGCTCGGCTCGCTTCGGCCGAACTCGGAGCCGATCAGTGCGCTCGGGGCGCCTCGGCTCGCTTCGGCCGAACTCGGAGCCGCTCTGTGCGCTCGGTGCGGCGCGGCTCGCCTCGCTTCGGCCGAACTCGGAGCCGCTCTCTGCGCTCGGGGCGCCTCGGCTCACTTCGGCAGAACTCGGAGCCGCTCTGTGCGCTCGGCGCGGCTCGCCTCGCTTCGGCCAAACTCGGAGCCGCTCTGTACGATCGGCGGGGCTCGGCTCGCCTCGCTTCGGCCGAACTCGGAGCCGCTCTCTGCGCTCGGTGCGGCTCGGCTCGCCTCGCTTCGGCAGAACTCGGAGCCGCTCTGTGCGCTCGGCTCGGCTCGGCTCGCTTCGGCCGAACTCGGAGCCGCTCTGTACGTTCGGCGCGGCTCGGCTCGCCTCGCTTCGGCCGAACTCGGAGCCGCTCAGTGCGCTCGACGCGACTCCGCTCGGCTCCCTGAGGGCGGGCAAGCGGCGGCGCCTCACGTTAAACTCGCCCGGCTCGGGGCTCTCCTGCTGCCGCGTCCCGCGGGCGGCCCGGCCATCGCACGGACACGATCGGGAGCGCGGCGTGGCACAGGAGCTCATTGGGCTGTGACCGCACTCGCGCTAATTAGCGCGCACGAGAGCAGCGGGCTCGGTTCGGCTGAGCTCGGCTCGGTTCAGGCAGCCTCGCAAGCCTGGCCTCGGTTCGCTCGAGGCCGTCAGGTTCGGCCGGTCTCGCCTTGGTTCGGCTGAGCTCGTTCCATTCGGCCGAAGGAGGCGTCGTTCGCTCGTGTTTTTACAAATATCTTTCTATATTGACTGTATATTTCTATCTTTAGTTTTGTACTTCTATAATACTTCCATTATTCCAAATAAAAACCCCGTCCCTAACCAAATAAATAAAAAAAGCCCCTTCTTTTAAAGGAAATTGAAATATTTTTTATTTAGACTTTGTATAATTATACATTCATATTTTAATTTATCGTTTCTTTGGATGTATTACATTAATAATGATATATATTATATATATAAAATTTTAAAATAGATTTAAATTATTATTTAAATTATGTATAATATCTACTGCTACAATTAATTTTTTCTTATATTTTTAATTTTTATATTTATCTGTATGTATTTATTATATATTTCTAAACTTAGATTTCTACCTTTATATTATTTGTATTTATAATTCTTACAATCAAAACCCTGCCTATGGACCAATAAAGAAAACCCGCTTTATTTAAGTATTTTAAAAATATTTTCATGCTTATAATTGTCATATTTATATTTATAATTTGTTCAATATTAGATGAGAACACACCTGCTCCTGCACCCCAGTGGGGCTCCTTCTCCTGGGGACCTTGGAGCGCCCCAACGGCATCAGTGCCCCGAGTCTTCACCCCCTTCTCCTCTATTTAGAAACTACACTGGAACTTTTTTCTGGAAACAAAGACATTACCTAAATCCTCTCCCCGTGTCCCAGACAGATAGATATTCAGTTATTAGTTGGCTGGGCAGCAGTTTCTTAAATAGAATGATAAACAAGATGTGAACATTTCAGCTACAAGCAAATAGGCAAATCTGAACAAGGTACTGATGGCCAGCCACTGAAGTTATTTTGAAGCAATTTTTTAAACAACAAAATACTGATACCACAAAAATAAAGCAAAAAGCTAACTACTGGCTAAGAAAAAATTAACTTTTGACAGCAACAACATTCCAACCACACAGGCTTTTTCCCGATGTCATACCTTATAACTACCTCTCTTGGGAATTCTCATCATGTATCCCAAAAGGAAGAAATACCTCAGAGCGTCCTAAAGCAAAAAGTAGCACACATGAGCTCCTCACACTCCCGGGAGGCCGGCACAGCGTGCACTGAGTCTGCAATGAATTCTGCTCAGTGAGGGTCTGCAAACAAAGGTTCAACTCATGAACTGAACTGATTTTAAAGGGAGGTTTTCTAAGCACTGAAGCACAACAAAGAACAAGCAACAACAATTCTTAAAAAAATCTGCAAGTTTTATTTAGCATATATGCGACTGATTTCCACGCTGTTTGCTTCTCACTTTGATTCGTCTGTAGGTTCAGGAAGATGACAATGCACACTCTGCCTTCCCTGAGCCCCCCACAGCAACTGAGCGCTGCTCCGTGTGCTCAGATCATCAGGAACTGCATTACACGTGCCCGGATGGACTGGAACTGCTCTGCTGCAGATTCAGGAGACGATGGCAGAGAGGGGCTGGCCGAGGCGTCGTCCCAATTCCATTGCTGTGTGACGAGAAGCGGTTTGTTCCCAACAGCTGCAACAATCCCCAGCTCCCTTCCGTGGTGAGTACCGATGGCACACAAATGGCAGCCCGAGGAAATCGTGTTCTGGGCTCTAAGTGCTTGGGACAGGGTCTGATTTTTTGTTTTGTACTTGTATGATGATTAGTACAACAGGGCTCTGATGGATGACATGGCAACACAGAACTAAAAACTCCTCGATAGGATTACATCGACTTCTAGGAAAAGACAAAAGCTTAGGACCCTTCTGAAATCTACTTTTAATCCAAAGCACGGGGATTGTCAGCATGCTGCACCTTCCAGCTTTTCAAAGCAGCTTCCCTCTGAAGACCAGGAAACATTGATTTCTACAGAAACAATGGGCAACCCCCAGGCTAATCTCAGCACTACTGTTTAATAGGGGACCTGCCAGCGTGCCAGTCCAGCTTCAAGTGTGCTTTACTTCAGTCTAACATCCCCACACAATTCTTCTCACATCTCCCAACCCTGACATCTTATTTTCCCCTAAAGCTTCTCTTCATTAGCAATTTCCAAGTAACATGGTATTTTTACAACATTCAAAAATGTCATGCTGGACTGTGCTAGAGAGTAATCTGCAAATATAAGCTTAGCAAAGTTTGAATTGACTTGAACAGAGAAAAAAACTACAAGTGAACACCTACACCTGCCTACAAAGAGCTAACAAGCCCCTGGCAGCTGCCAGCATCAAAGCACAGCGGATGTCTCTAATACAGGGTAAGGATAACAATATCACCTTCTGTTCTCTCCAGCTTCTTTTCCCTGCAGTCATATTTTGCTTCTTATGATTTTTTTAGTTTCTGTATCTTCTTGGACAGCACCGAGCCTGACGACAAGGATACGAGAGTCTTTCCCTGCCGGGCGGAGAGAACCAGGAAAACAGTTAAAAAAAGAACAGGGCAGTTTGAAATTCGTACTTGCAACGAGAAGCAGCGCCTAACCAACAGAACAAAAGTAAACCAAGCATGATACCTCCCTGGGGACAGAAGACTTATAAACTCTCCAGGATTCACAATTCTAGCGACCAAACCCTTCAGGACAGCAGCCAAGTGTCCCCTGGGGTGGTGCTGCACCAAAGAACCATCTGAGAGGTTCCAAAGAGTGAAATGCACAATATTTTGCAAAGACAAAAAATCCTGCAAAATAACAAAAATACAATAGATGTAAACTACAGGGCAAGAGTACAAGTGTCACCTTTGGCAGCTGGAACCATCCAGGTGAGCACCTGATAACTGGATCCTCGCCAGAGTTTGAACCCTTCAGGACACAGAAGGGTTTTCCCCAGAAATTTCACAGACTGAGTTTTGATAGAAGCACGCTCGCCGGATCCTCAGAAACGTCGCCCATTCTCCAGGTGTCTGGAGAGAACTGCAAATGGCTCGCATGTAGTTGGAGCTAGTTCTGTAAGGTCTCAGGGTGAATTTCACCAGATGCAACTGAATTGGGCAACTCCCAGTGAGACAGAGGGAACCCAAAGCTTGTTTTACCCAAACCTTGGGTAAGCAGAGCTGCAGCAAATACTGAGGAAACAGACATAACAGGGTAAAAATAATAGAACTATTGCTTTTTCTTTAATCTTGCCTTTTTTTTTTTTTTATTCAGATGAGCAAAACAATGAAGGAGAAGGTGAAAAACTCACCATTACTGAATATTTCATCATCTGTAAGCTGAGCATCCTTAGCATAGAGGACTCCAGAGTTAAAATTCACTGATCCCTGGGAAATAAAACCAAATATATGACAAACAGTCAAACAGAAGGCGTAAAAATTTGTTTCCTCTACGGACTTTCAAGTACGTATCTTTGTATATATCCTACACATTACAACATACACTTTACACCATCTCCTAATATATAATAATTTACCTTTAAACTTTGATAGTATAGTGTGGAGAAATGGCTCCATGACAGAGGTCACGCAGACATTCGCTCGTTAGCCGACCAGGAGCTGGGAAAGTACCGAACACAGGTATTTTTGAGTTTTGCACCTGCAAGATAGCGTGTGCCTGGGCCTAGCTGGGTAGGATAACAAGTAGACAGAGAGACGTGGGAAATAGGGAATGTAGGCCCAAAGGAATGAGGAAGAGTTGATGGTATAGTTTAACCAATAGATCGCTTGGCTTACAGAATATTCATAAGCTTATTATGTGCTGTATAAGTGTCTGATACTCTCTGCAATAAACATAGCTTGCTGATCTCATATTGAGTGTCCGAGTCTTCCCTCACCCAAGAGTATAGCATAAAATTATTAACTAAAATTGGTGATCTATTATTATTAAGTTGTGCTTAAAGTTATTTTTGCTGTCATGTTCAAAACAATTTTTTTTTTTTTTACTGTAATGAATGAGCAATTGATCTCAAAGTCATCACAAGCCCATCAAAAAAACAAAGCTCTATTCACCGGGCAGGTCTGTGAGCTAGAGGGTAGTTAGGCTTGTACTTACCTCTTGCTCTTCATGAACCAATAAATCCTGTCAACAAAACCAGGATCTTTAGCCCACTCCTATTAAAGATTCTACAAGGATGATGGTTTGATTTGTGTTTAGAAGTTTAGATTTAAAATGGCCAGTCCAATGGATAAATAAAGACAGTTGAAGTAGTATTACTTTACTCTTATTATTATTATTATTGGTATTAGTATTATCAGCTACTGGAAGAAACAAACCAGTAGTATCTATACTTAATTACTTCTATTTCCAGAAAACAATAAAGAAAAAGAACCAAACCAAAAAAAGTCACTTCCTACCTTTTGTATCTCAGGATGATGAATTTCTCTTGGGCACTTCTCCAATTTATCAAGACTCATAGCACTGAAAGGCAAACAAAACAGTGCTTTATAGAAGGCCAAGTGCACGTTTCAAGGCTGAACCACCAACTGATTGCAGTGACAGCAGTTACAACATGAATCAGTCCAAGGGCCTCTCTTAAATGGAATGGAATGTTTTGTGGAACTGCCATTTCTTTCCCAAAATACTAACTTCCAACACTTCCTAAACTTATTTTGCATTTTAAAAACAGAAATTAGTAAGACTCTGTGTGGACATCAGGTTTATTTCCTTCTAATGCACAGAGCTCTGTTCCATCATCCTTCACTTTGGCTCTACACAGAATCATGGTGAGCTTTTTAGGACTGCTCAATAATCAATTCTATTTCTTTTCCTAGTTCTCTCTCTTCTTCAATAATTAAAGGCAAGTCAAATGAAAAATGACAAGTTCAGCATCAGAGTCACACTTTTCCCCTTTGTCTGCTCAAGAACAGGCTTTAAATCCACTTATTGCTGCCTTCAACGATTCAGACTTGCAAAACCATTCTTACATGTTTTACAGGTTTATCATAAAACCCACAGAACACAAGCTCTGAATTACAGGAAAAGGTACACAGGCAAATATCTAAACTGATTACTTATTTGAAAACACATACCTTAATTCAGATTTCACCCAGAATGTTTCTGTGGGACACTAAGGGAGACATATTTTGTGAGTACCCTGTAAACGAGAAAAGCTAGCATAGATTACAGGACATACCCACTTTTTCTGCATATTCAAATAGAATTATTAATAAAAACAATTAAGTTTAAAAAGAAGGAAGATAACCAAGGTAATTTTACTCAGCTATATTTACTCCCGATTTAGAGAAAAAAAAAAAAGGCCCGGGTGCTGCAAAGAAAAAAAAAGTGAACCACAAACGCTTACAGTAGAATTTTAAAACAATCGCTTGGATAAAAGAATCTTATGGAACGTGAAGTAGAAAAAAAGTGAAACCACTATCAGACCTGCCTATTTTCTCACCAGTGTACAAGAAAATCCTAAAAGCAGTATGAAGTCACTGCCTAAAACCGGTCATGGAATGTAACCAAGAACAATTTAGGCATTTGCTAATCTAGACAGAAACCTTTTCTGGATGCTAGTGTCAAATCACAAGTTTTGTCTCTCAAACTCGACAATGCTGGAAAGCATTTTCCCCGGGGCTCGGGAGGGCAGGGGCGGAAGGGGGGGTGGCTTTGCAGCTCGCACCTGTGCCATCCGAAGCATACAGCCCGCCCGCTCCCTGCGCTGGGCATTCTCCCGGCCATCTCTGGCTTTACCGCCCAGCGCCGCTCCATCCGCTGTCACGGCACAAAGAGCCACGAGCACTAACGCAGGCAGCAGCCCCGTCATGCCGGCGATACCGCAGCGCTGCCTGCTCGCAGCGCCCAACACGCGGCAGAGCCGCCTCCGCCCGCAGCACCGGCAGCAGCCCGAGGGAGACGGCTGCAGCTCGGGGGCTCCTCCGGCGCCTCCGCCAGCCCGAGGGCGGCCGCCCCACCGGGACCGCGGGAGCGCCCGGCGCCGCTCGCCCGGGGCGGCTCCCGCAGCTCCCGGCCCGCGGCAGCAAAGCACCGCCTCACCCTCCGCCATCGGCGGGCGGCAGCGCCCCCGCCCCCGGCACCGCTGAGGGAGGCCGAGGAACCGGGCGGACGCTCCTTCCGCGCTGCTCAGCTCCGGGCGGGCGGCCAGACGGAGGCTGCGCCCCTCCAGCGTCGCCGTCCCGCGCGGGAGAGGCGCCGGCAGCTGCCCGCGCACAGCCCCGCGCGACCGCCTGGCACGCCAGCCACTCATGTGCCGCGTCGGCCGTTGCGTCACACGCCGCGCCAGCAGCACGGCCTGCCGGGAGTTGGAGTCTCGGGCTGACAGCCACGGCTCCGTCCCCCGCCACAGGCAGCTGCAGTCCCTCCTGGGCATCAAACGGGTCCTTCGCCCCAGGGCGGGGAAGGACCTGAGGTAGCACCGCTCCTCCCCAATGCCCTCTCTTTTTCCCTCCAACTCTTTTTACTTTTTTCACTCTGTTTTTCACCACTTCCCTTCCCTCTTCCTCTCCTGCTTCCATTCCTTTCCTTTCCCTTTCCTTCCCTTCGCCTTTCTTGTATTTCTAATCTTGGTTTACCTTTCCACCTTTAGAATAAAAAAGCAGCAGTAGAAACTTTCAGGCTACCCGGGAGTAAAAAAAAAAAATCCAAAACGAAAATGATTTAAAGAAAACGATTTATTCCCTGGGAGCCTGAAATTTTCTACTGCTGCACGTGACAAAGAGCTTTTATTCCTTCTTATAGATTGTTGATATTTTATATATATTTATAGTTTATATTGATACATTATATTAATAACTATATTTAATATGCACCTTATTCAAAAATATACGGAAATTATTTTTTAAATTATTTACCATATCTACTGCTACAACTTATTTTTCCTTATATTTCTAATTTTTATATAAATCTTTAATGTGTTTATGATATATTTCTATACTTATATTTCTACCTTTATATTATTTGTATTTTTAATTTTAACACGAAAACCCCTGCTTTGGCAAAGAAAAAACAAAACCATCCATTATTTTAAACTACCTAAATATTTTTTATATTTATATTTATCATAATATACAACAAATGATAGATATAGATAGATAGATACATATATCACATCCATATTTATATCTATTTTATATCCTTTTCCTATAATATTTTTAATAAAATATATGCAGTATATTACGTGTATTATATACTTTACAATTCATGTTATTTTACATTTACAATTTATTATTAATTTTTTATATATCTGCATATAGTTGCAATACATTTATATATTTGTATTTTTGCTTGGGTTGTATTTACATTTATATTCTCTATTCATATATCTATAAACATACACAATACTCTATTAAAATTAGAGTAACTTATTGTAACATATAATGACTTATGTTACATGTTAAATTTTAAAAATTGACCGAATATATAAAAATAAAATTGGCTCATTCCCATTGCTACACATCTATTTCTTTTGTTTCAATATAGTTAGAGTCATAATTGCATATTTAAAATCCAATTCCTAAATGAAATGACAGAACAAACAGCATCAAATTCCCACCAATATCTTCCAAAAACATCAAGATACCTCCAACACCCAAACAAGTGTCAGCGAAAAAACAAAGAACACTCTTCTCAATAACAATTCTCATCACGACAGAAAAATGGAACCAAAATAAAAGAAAATCCTATAGAAACACACACAGCAAATTACAAAAAGTACTAAAAAAAAGTCAAACCAATCTACTCAACTCAAGCCAGTGCCACTCACCCTGAACGACGTTAACAAAAAAAAAAAAAAAAAACAACAAAATTCTACCTCTACACTAACTCAAAGAATAAACAATCCTCTGTAAAGATAACTTTAAAACCTGAACTAATTAACAAAATGGAAAAACATCTCAACCAGAAAAAACTAAGAAATTAACTACCCAAATAAATAAATACTTTAGAAACCCACCATATAAATACCCATGTTCCCAAAAAAACCCCTGATAAACAATACTCAAATACATTAAAAGACAACAACAACAACAAAAAAAAAAAAAAAAAAGAAAATAAAGAAACCAACAAAAAGAATAATACCAAAAAAACAGATAAACTGAAATCTGCAACAAAAAAATTATTCCCAACTGAATAAACCCATAGTGCCTCAAGCTATCAAAAATAAAAATACCACCTAGAAACAAACACAAACACTAAAGACAAAGGTAACCATAAACAATGTCCCCAAATTACCCGTAACCATAAAACATACACTACAATCAAACAAACCAAACAAATAAAAGCCCTGGAAGACGATAAACACACATGCAATTATAAAGATTAAAAACCCGCTGCTATGAACGACACGACGCTACCCCAAGCCGCCCAAAACAAACACTACACACTCACGCTAATAAAAGCCACCGCAACAGAATTAAAATGCGAACCGCTGCTTCACGCTACGACCCGTAAAAAACATTGCGCGCCCTTCTAAACATAATACCCCGGCAAAAAAAAAAAAAAAAAAAAAAAAAAAAAAAAAAAAAATCCGACTACAAAACCCAATCCGAAACGAACCTTTATCATCCCTACCGGCACCGAGAACCGTGCCGCTCAGGAAGAACACCGTATCCCTTAGCGGACAGCCGCTGCAAACCGAACCCAGCGATGCCATCAACGCCTCCAAAGCGCCTCCGAGCCACGGCACCGCCGAACGTGGAGCGGCCGAACCCCGCGCTCGCTGCCGGCCCCGGACGGAGCGCGGCTCCCGGCAGGAAAGCGGCTCCTGCGGCGGCCGCTCCGGCACGCGGGGCCGGCGCCGTCCCGGGGAGCCCCGCCCGCTGCCCCTGCCCGGCGGGGCCGGCACCGGGCCCGGGGCTACCGGCGGCGCCCGAGCCCCGCGCCCGGAGCGGACGGAGCGGCCGGCACCGCCCGGGCCGGCGCAGCAGCGCCCGCGCCGCCTCTGCCGCCCTTGGCCGGCCCGGCCCGGCTCCGCTCGGCTCCGCACGGCTCGCACCGGCGCGGCTCCGCCCCTGCCGCCCTTGGCCGGCCCGGCCGCGCCGAATCCCCCGTGCGCCCCGGCAGCTGCCCGGGCCGTGCCAGCAGCGCTCCCGAGCGGGAACGTTCCGGGCCGGGCCGCGGGCACGGGCAGCGCCCTCCAATGCAGCGGCACAGCCCCATTGCAGCCCTCCAAACGCTGCCGGAGCTGCGGCTTCCCGCAAGCCAGCCCCGAAACCGCAGACGGGGCACACCTCACTTCAACAAGGGCAAAGGAATGTGTTCTCCCCTCCAATTTCACCCCCTAGGAGAGCAGAAAAGAAGGGGCGCTCCCCAAATGAAAGCCTTCGACTGATGGGAAAGGGCGATTTCGACCTCCATTCAAACCCTTGAAAAGGAGGGACACCAGGGCTGCCCCCTCCATTTAAACCCGAGGGTGGTGCAAATGGGGTGGCTGCCTTCAAATCAAACCCATAATACCACAAGAATACTTTTCCCATTCCCCTTAGAATAGAACGCAGGGATTCCCTGTCACCCCCGGGATACCCCTAACAGCCTGCAAAAGGCAGCTTTTCCTGCAATCAACACCCTTAAAACCACAAGTCAAGAGGGATCCCCTCAGGTCAAACGCAGACAATAAAAGAAGAGGAGCTGCTTCCTTCTCCTTAATCCCTTTTGTCCTCACAAGCTCCACTTTTGTTCCTGGGGATCCGGGGAGGGACTGGCAAGACGAAATTGCAAAGGGGAAGGAGAAAATTCCCCGCTCCAAACCCACACGGGCTCACCTGTTCGGCTGCTGCTCCCGGGCACAAGGATTCGTCCCTCGGCGCCTCCTTTAAGCGATGCTCCACGTACCCAAGCGCGGATCCAGGTGTTGCCCCCGACCCTGTGGGAAGCTCCCGCAGTCCTTCCATGAGACAGCGCCGGGAGCGCCCCATAAACCCCTCCACTCAGCAGCTCCATGCAAAAGGGAGCTGAGGCAAAGCCTCCCCCTAAAACAGCCTCGCCCCGGCAGGAGCCGGCCCCTCATCATCCTCACACTCACACCTGGGCTGCTCCAAGCCCCCATCATCCTCACACTCACACCTGGGCTGCTCCGAGCCCCCATCATCCTCACACTCACCCCTGGGCTGCTCCGAGCCCCCATCACCGTCACACTCACACCTGGGGTGCTCCGAGCCCCCATCATATATTTTTCATATTTATAGTCGCATGTATATTTAGAATTTATATTACTGTATAATAAAAATTATATTATATATTGCATCTCTTCATGTTACTTACATAGGTTTCTATTTCTATTCATCGTTTGGTATTATATCTTTATATCTCTGTATATTTATTATATATTTCTGTATGTCGATTTACATTTCTATAGTACTTATATTATTTAAAATAAAACCCCTGCCTCTAACGAAATAAAAAGCAAAGACAACCCTTTCTTTAAAACACATTTAAAATTTTAAAAATAATTTTGTTTGTCATAATTTTATTCACATCTATATTTGTAATTTCCATTTGTTATATTTATAGATATTATATATATTGGAGAGAATACCTTTTTATATAATAATAGATATATTCTTTTGACACAATAGATTTCTTTTACTTATATTTATATGTATTAAATATTTATTGATATCGACATATATATATGATATATTTGGATTTCTAGTTTTATATTTTTTATGAAATCTCCAGCCTATACCCCAATAAAAGCCAAACTATCCCCAATTTATTTAAACTATATTTAAACATAAATCCTGTCACAGCTGCATTGCACAGCAGTGCCCCAAGCTAATCTGACACTTGTTCATCTCCTGGACCTGAATCTGAACCCGCTCACCTTGATCGCACCTGGCAGAACCAGTTTCGTACCTTTTTCTGGCATGTCTTGTTTTTGGTTTTTTTTTGTCTTGAGTTTTTGTGGCCTTTATTGCCTCTCTTTCTTGCCTTGTTTTTTGGGGCTTTTACTCCCTTTTTCCTTGATTTTTTTCTGGCACTTCTTGGGGTTTTTTCTTCGTTTCTTCTTGCCCATCTTGTTGGGTTTTTTTGGTTTTTCCTTGCCCCCCTTGGGGTTTATTTTCAGGTGTTTTGTTTTTTTTTTTTTTTCCTTGGATTTTCTTGGCCTTCTTTTTTTTTCCTTTTCTGGATTTTTTCTTCCCCATCTTGGTTTTTAGTTCTGATTTTATTTCTTGCCCATTTTGGGGTTTTTCTCTGGTCTGTTTTCAGGGATTTTTCTTGCCCATCTTGGGTACTTTTCTGTTTTGTGTTTTTTTTTTTTTTTTTTTTCTCTGCCTTTCTTACGGTTTTTTCTGGTTTATTTTTTTTTCTGGGATTTTTCTCGCCCATCTTGGGGGTTTATTCTGGGCTTTTTCATGCCCATCTTGGGGTTTTCTTCTGCGTTTTTTTCTTGCCCATCTTGTTCTTGTTTTTCGGGGTTTTTTTTCTTTTTTTTTTTTTTTTTTTTTTTTTTTTGTCTTTATTTTGTTTTATTCCTGTTTTTATTTCTGTGGTATTTCTGGGATTTTTCTTGCTCATCTTGGATTTTTCGGGGAGGGGGGTTTCTCACCCATCCCGAGGTTTTTTTTTTATGTGGGTTTGTTTGTTTTGGTTTTTTTGTTTGTTTGTTTGTTTGTTTTTTTTTCCGTAGGTTTCTCCTTGCCCTCCTGGTTTTTGGGTTTTTTTGTCTGTCTTCCTTCCTTCCTTCCTGTCCTTCCTTCTTTCTTCCTTTCATTTCCTTTCCTTATTTTCTTTTTTTCTTTTTCTTTCTTTCTTTCTTTCCCTGCATTTCTAATCTTGGTTTTCCTTTCTAGCTTTAGAATAAAAAAGCAGCAGTAGTAACTTTCAGGCTACCTGGGAGTAAAAAAAACTCCAAAACGAAAATGATTTAAAGAAAACGATTTATTCCCTGGGAGCCTGAAATTTTCTACTGCTGCACATGACATAGAGCTTTTATTCCCTCTTATAGATAGTTGATATTTTATACTTTATACAGCGCCCCCTGCCGTCTGCACAGGCGCACTGCATAAAGAGCGCTGCGGCGTCGTTCGGTTCTGTTTAATGAAACTCGGCTGAATTCGGCTTGCTTCGGCTCTTGGTCTAAACTCGTTTCAGTTCGGCTCTTCGGCTAAACTCGGTCGTATTCGGCACGTTGTCTAAATGCGGCTCAAGTCGGCTACACTCGGCTATTGCTTGCAGTCGGCTATCATCGGCTCTTGGTGTAAACTCGGCTGTTTTCGGCCGCACTGGGCTCTTCGGGGAAACTCGTCTGTTTTCGGCCGCAGTCGGCTCTCCGGGGAAACTCGGCTCTTTCCGGCCACACTCGGCTCTTCGGGGAAACTCGGCTGTTTTCGCCCACACTCGGCTCTTCGGCTCTTCGGAACTATTCGGCCCGGCTCGGCTCCCTCAGGGCGGGAAAGCCGACGTGACAGGACCCTGGCACAGCGAGGCGTTTACCCAGATGCCTCTCACAAACCCGCCGAAATACGCCCGCCCACGGCGCCCCTGAGCCCACAGCATGTCTCGAGTACACATGAAACGCCACAGAAAAATCCCTCGGGGCCGCCATGACGTCGGTATTCCGTGCAGGCAGTGCAGTTAAACACCCACACGGTCCTCCACTTCCCCGCCCTTTTCGCCGCCATGCTGAGAAGGTCAAACAAAAGTCCGCGACATCGGCCACGCGCCACTCCCAAGGTGGCGGCCTCTCGCTGCACGGCTGCAGTACCGCGCTCTGCCCACAAGGCGGCAGCACTGCCGCCCGCCCCAGCCGGGGGCGCAGCGCGCCTCGGGGCTGCGGCAGCGAAGGCGGCAAAAAAGAACAGGGGCGACCCCCGTCGAAAACTGCTCTGAAATAAATGCCCCAAAACCGGGAAGAGGGGAAAAAAACTTCTGCCTCTAATCTAATAGGATAAAAGACAAAACAAAACCAAACAAAACACAACCCAAAAAAAAAAAAAAAAAAAAAAAAAAAAAACAAAGAAAAAAAAACCCCAACAATTTCTTTAAAAAAATATTTAAATATTTTTAAAATATTTTTTCATATTGATATTCACATTTCTATTTACAATGTATATTGATGTACACTGTCCATTTACACATTTCTTTTTATAAATACATTTCTATTCCATATTGCATATATCCCTACAACTTTATTTGTATATTTTTATAAATATTTTTACATAGTAAGTATGTATTTCTGTTACTATTTTTACTTCTGTAACACTTGGATTATTTAAAATAAAACCTTTGCCTCCATCCACATTAAAGCCAAAAAGAACCCCTTTCTTCAAAACTCTACTTAAATTTTGTTTTAAATTCTATTTTTCAGGTTCATATTCACATTTACATTTAAAATGTATACTTATGTATACTGTTATTTGTATTCTTCATTACATCTCTTCCTATTATTTGTATTTATTTATATTTTGCGGTTATATATTTATATCTTGATTGTATATCTCAATATTTAGAAATATATAACAATAATATCTACATTCATATTATTTAAAATAAAAACCCTGCCTCTAACACGAGAATAAAAAAGCCCAACCTTTGTTTTAAACAATATTTAAATAGATTTTATCCTCATGTTCAATTTTTATATTCATATTTATAATGTATATTAATTTATATAATATATATATTTATATATATAATATATAATGTATATATAATGTAATATAATAAATTATTGTATATTAATATATATTATATATATATAATATTTATAATATATAATTAATGTATTTTAATGTCTATTGCTTACTTATGCATTTATCTTTACCAATGTCAATTTATAAATAAATTTATATTTTATATTACATCCGATGCGAGTAGGTATTTATATTTTTCATATATTTTTATTCATGTTTTTTATATTGATTAAATATTTCTGCGTCAAGATTTTTACTTCTGGAACACTTATAATATTCAAAATAAAAACCCTGCCTCTACTTAAATAAAAGCCAAAACATTCCCTTTCTCTTAAACTATATTTACATATTTTTATATTTATATTCCAATTTATAATTTATATTGCCATATAATGTTATTTATATTCTATACTACAACTCTTCATATTACTTACATATCTTTATATTTAAATTTATAGGCAGAGTTTAGCAATTTCTCTTTATATATTTATTATGTATTTCTATCTTAAGATCCACATTTCTATATTACTTATATTATTTAAAATAAAACTCCTGCCTCTAACCAAATAAAAACCAAGGACACCCCTTTATTTGAACCAGATTTCAAATTTAGGAAGTAAATTTATTTTTCAAAATTATAATGATATTTATATGGATATTTTTATTTATTCTATTCATAGATATTATATAGAGAGAATACCTTCTAATATAATCATAGATATATATTTTCTGTATTATATATATATTTTTTACTTATATTTATTTAAATTAAATATGTATAGATATTTGTATTTCTATAGATATTTGTATATCTGAATTTATATTTTATTTCTATCATTTAAAAACCCCAGCCTATAACCTAATAAAACCTCCCAATTTACTTTAACTCTATTTAAATATTTTTATATTTACAATCTATATTTATATATCTTTGTGTATATATATATATAAAATAGACTATCATTTATCTATATGATAATATGTTACAATTATATACCATGTATTACAGTTTTACGTATGTATCTGTTATCTATATTTATGTTTACCACTCTAATGTTATATTTATTTTTAAATGTATATTTATTTCTATTTTCATCTCTACATTAACCCATGTAAGTTCATTAACCCGACGCACCAGAGCCACAACAATACTGTACCTTTGTCAGCACCGGCACGCAGCACACGCCCATCCCATCGCAGCACAGCAAAACAAAACCTATTTCTATTACTAACGGAACAAACATCCCACAACGTCACTGAACCCTAATAAAAACTCAAATAAACCTAACTGTAAATAAATTTTAAATCCCACTATAAAGTAGCCCAAAACCTCCGCACATGCTCATCATAAACTTCCTCCTAAACCAGTATCTCAAAAACCCCAAAAAACTCAAATACACCTTGAAAATGACACAACTGCTAATAAAAACACCCAATAAAAATTAAATCAAACCAACTCACTAGACTCAAAACTGTACAACTGACCCTAAACATTACTAAAAAAAGTCCCCAAAGCTCTACCTTTATGTTAATGCACAAATAATAACCTATAATCTATAAAAGTTCTTTGAAAAAATTAAAAAAAAAAAAACCATGAAAATAAAAAACCTAAACCATTAAAATACTAAAAGACATCACTACCTAAATTAAAAAACGTATTGCCTATAAAAACCCACCATATAAATGCCCCTGTCCCAAAAAATAAAAATAAAAAAAACTATCGAACCAGAAAGAAATCAGAACTTAGGAACACCAAAACCATAGCGTTCAAGAAGTCACACCACATCCCTTATCATACACCAACTACAAACAAGATTAAGCAATACAATGAACTCTAAACCCACACGGGCTCACCTGTTCGGCCGCTGCTCCCCGGCACAAAGATTCGTCCCTCGGCACCCCCTTTAAGCGATGCTCCACGTATCCAAGCACGGCTCCAAGTGTCCCCCCGACCCTGTGAGAAGCTCTTGCAGTCCTTCCATGAGACAGCGCCGGGAGCACCCCATAAACCCCTCCACTCAGCAGCTCCATGCAAAAGGGAGCTGAGGCAAAGCCTTCCCCTAAAACAGCCTCGCCCCGGCAGGAGCCGGCCCCTCATCATCCTCACACTCACACCTGGGCTGCTCCGAGCCCCCATCATCCTCACACTCACACCTGGTGCTGATCTGAGCCCCCATCATCCTCACAGCTCACACCTGGGCTGCTCCGAGCCTCCATCATCCTCACACTCACACCTGGGCTGCTCCGAGCCCCCATCATCCTCACACTCACACCTGGGCTGCTCCGAGCCCCCATCATATATTTTTCATATTTATATTCGCATTTATATTTAGAATTTATTTAACTGTATAACAAAAATTATATTATATATTGCATCTCTTCATGTTACTTATATAGATTTCTATTTCTATTTCTATTCATAGTTTGGTATTATATCTTTATATCTCTATATATTTATTATATATTTCTGTTTGTCGATTTACATTTCTATAGTACTTATATTATTTAAAATAAAGCCCCTGCCTCTAATGAAATAAAAAGCAAAGACACCCCTTTCTTTAAAACACATTTAAAATTTAAAAAATAATTTTGTTTGTCATAATTCTATTCACATCTATATTTGTAATTTTCATTTGTTATATTTATAGATACTATATATATTGGAGAGAATACCTTTTTATATAATAATAGATACATTCTTTTGACACAATATATTTCTTTTACTTATATTTATTTATATTAAATATTTATTGATATCGACATATATATGATATATTTGGATTTCTAGTTTTATATTTTTTATGAAATCTCCAGCCTATACCCCAATAAAAGCCAAACTATCCCCAATTTATTTAAACTATATTTAAACATAAATCCTGTCACAGCTGCATTGCACAGCAGTGCCCCAAGCTAATCTGACACTTGTTCATCTCCTGGACCTGAATCTGAACCCGCTCACCTTGATCGCACCTGGCAGAACCATTTTCGTACCTTTTTCTGGCATGTCTTGTTTTTGGTTTTTTTTGTCTTGAGTTTTTGTGGCCTTTATTGCCTCTCTTTCTTGCCGTGTTTCTTGGGGCTTTTACTCCCTTTTTCCTTGATTTTTTTCTGGCATTTCTTGGGGTTTTTTCTTCGTTTCTTCTTGCCCATTTTGGTTTTTTTTTTCTGGTTTTTCCTTGCCCCCTTGGGATTTTTTTTTCTGTTTGTTTTTTTTTTTTTTTTTTCTAGGTTTTTCTTCCCCATCTTGGTTTTTTGTTCTGATTTAATTTCTTGCCCATCTTGGGGTTTTCCCCTGGTCTGTTTTCAGGGATTTTTCTTGCCCATCTTGGGTTCTTTTCTGTTTTTTTTTTTTTCTCGGTTTTTCTTAGGGTTTTTTTCCGTTTTTTTTTTTTTTTCTGGGATTTTTCTCGCCCATCTTGGGGTTCTATTCTGGGCTTTTTCTTGCCCATCTTGGGGTTTTCTTCTGCATTTTTTCCTGCCGATCTTGTTGTTGTTGTTTGGGTTTTTTTGTTTGTTTGGTTTTGGTTTTTTTTTTTTCCTGTTTTTTTTTTTTTTTCTGTGGTATTTCTGGGATTTTTCTTACCCATCTTGCGGGTTTTTTTTGGGGGGGGGCGGTTTTCTCGCCCATCTCGAGGATTTTTTCTGTGGGTTTGTTTTTTGTTGGGTTTTTTTCTTTTCTTTTTCTTTTTTTTCCCCCTAGGTTTCTCCTTGCCCTCCTGATTTTTGTGTTTTTTTGTCAGTCTTCCTTCTTTCTTCCTTTCAGTTCCTTTCCTTATTTTTTTTTTCTTTTTCTTCCTTTCTTTCTTTCTTTCTTTCCCTGTACTTCTAATCTTGGTTTTCCTTTCTAGCTTTAGAATAAAAAAGCAGCAGTAGTAATCTTTAGGCTACCTGGGAGTAACAAAAAACTCCAAAACGAAAATGATTTAAAGAAAACTATTTAGTCCCTGGGAGCCTGAAATTTTCTACTGCTGCACGTGACACACAGCTTTTATTCCTTCTTATAGATAGTTGATATTTTATACTTACTTTATACAGCGCTCCCTGCCGTCTGCACCGGCGCACTGCAGGCACAGCGCCCCCTGCCTTCTGCACAGGTGCACTGCAGGCACAGGGCTGCGGTGTCGTTCAGTTCTGTTTAATGAAACTTGGCTTGGTTCGGCTTGGTTCAGCTCTTGGTCTAAACTCATTTAAGTTCGGCTCCTCGGCTGAACTCGGCACGGTTCAGCTAAACTCGGTCATATTCGGCACATTGTCTAAATGCGGATCAAGTCGGCTACACTCGGCTATCGGTTCCAGTTGGCTATCATCGGCTCTTGGTGTAAACTCGGCTATTTCCAGCCACACTCGGCTCTTCGCTGAAACTCGGCTGTTTTCAGCCACACTCGGCTCTTCGGAACAATTTGGACAGTGGCGCTTTAAGGCACCATTTACGACAGTCGCGCTTTACGGCCGTATTTACGACAGTCGCGCTTTACGGCACCTTTTACGACAGTCGCGCTTTACGACACCTTTTACGACAGTCGCGCTTTACGGCCGTATTTACGACAGTCGCGCTTTAAGACACTTTTTACGACAGTCGCGCTTTACGGCACCTTTTACGACAGTCGCGCTTTACGGCCGTATTTACGGCAGTCGCGCTTTACGGCACCTTTTACGACAGTCGCGCTTTACGACACCTTTTACGACAGTCGCGCTTTACGGCCGTATTTACGGCAGTCGCGCTTTACGGCCGTATTTACGGCAGTCGCGCTTTACGGCCGTATTTACGACAGTCGCGCTTTACGGCCGTATTTACGACAGTCGCGCTTTACGGCCTTATTTACGACAGTCGCGCTTTACGGTACCTTTTACGACAGTCGCGCTTTACGGCAGTCTTTACGACAGTCGCGCTTTACGGCCTTATTTACGACAGTCGCGCTTTACGACACCTTTCACGACAGTCGCGCTTCACGGCCGTAATTACGACAGTCGCGCTTTACGGCACCTTTTACGACAGTCGCGCTTTACGGAACCTTTTACGACAGTCGCGCTTTACGGCACCTTTTACGACAGTCGCGCTTTACGGCCGTATTTACGACAGTCGCGCTTTACGGCCGTATTTACAGCAGTCGCGCTTTACGGCCGTCTTTACGACAGTCGCGCTTTACGGCCGTATTTACGACAGTCGCGCTTTACGGCCGTATTTACGACAGTCGCGCTTTACGGCCGTATTTACGGCAGTCGCGCTTTACGGCCGTATTTACGGCAGTCGCGCTTTACGGCCGTATTTACGGCAGTCGCGCTTTACGGCCGTATTTACGACAGTCGCGATTTACGGCCGTATTTACGACAGTCGCGCTTTACGGCCGTATTTACGGCAGTCGCGCTTTACGGCCGTATTTACGACAGTCGCGCTTTACGGCACCTTTTGCGACAGTCGCGCTTTACGGCCGTATTTACGACAGTCGCGCTTTACGGCCGTATTTACGACAGTCGCGCTTTACGGCCGTATTTATGGCAGTCGCGCTTTACGGTCGTATTTACGTCAGTCGCGCTTTACGGCACCTTTTACGACTGTCGCGCTTTACGGCCGTATTTACGACAGTCGCGCTTTACGGCCGTATTTACGACAGTCGCGCTTTACGGCCGTATTTATGGCAGTCGCGCTTTACGGCCGTATTTACGACAGTCGCGCTTTACGGCCGTATTTACGACAGTCGCGCTTTACGGCCGTATTTACGACAGTCGCGATTTACGGCCGTATTTACGGCAGTCGCGCTTTACGGCCGTATTTACGGCAGTCGCGCTTTACGGCACCTTTTACGACAGTCGCGATTTACGGCCGTATTTACGACAGTCGCGCTTTACGGCCGTATTTACGGCAGTCGCGCTTTACGGCACCTTTTACGACAGTTGCGCTTTACGGCCGTATTTACGACAGTCGCGCTTTACGGCCGTATTTACGACAGTCGCGCTTTACGGCAGTATTTACGACAGTCGCGCTTTACGGCCGTATTTACGACAGTCGCGCTTTACGGCCGTATTTACGGCAGTCGCGCTTTACGGCCGTATTTACGGCATTCGCGCTTTACGGCCGTATTTACGACATTCGCGCTTTACGGCGGTATTTACGACAGTCGCGCTTTACGGCACCTTTTGCGACAGTCGCGATTTACGGCCGTATTTACGACAGTCGCGCTTTACGGCCGTATTTACGACAGTCGCGCTTTACGGCCGTATTTACGGCATTCGCGCTTTACGGCCGTATTTACGACATTCGCGCTTTACGGCCGTATTTACGACAGTCGCGCTTTACGGCCGTATTTACGGCAGTCGCGCTTTACGGCCGTATTTACGACAGTCGCGCTTTACGGCCGTATTTACGTCAGTCGCGCTTTACGGCCGTATTTACGGCAGTCGCGCTTTACGGCCGTATTTACGACAGTCGCGCTTTACGGCCGTATGTACGACAGTCGCGCTTTACGGCCGTATTTACGACAGTCGCGCTTTACGGCACCTTTTGCGACAGTCGCGCTTTACGGCCGTATTTACGACAGTCGCGCTTTACGGCCGTATTTACGACAGTCGCGATTTACGGCCGTATTTACGGCAGTCGCGCTTTACGGCACCTTTTACGACAGTCGCGCTTTACGGCCGTATTTACGACAGTCGCGCTTTACGGCCGTATTTACGGCAGTCGCGCTTTACGGCACCTTTTACGACAGTCGCGCTTTACGGCCGTATTTACGGCAGTCGCGCTTTACGGCCGTATTTACGACAGTCGCGCTTTACGGCCGTATTTACGGCAGTCGCGCTTTACGGCCGTATTTACGGCAGTCGCGCTTTACGGCCGTATTTACGACAGTCGCGCTTTACGGCCGTATTTACGACAGTCGCGCTTTACGGCACCTTTTGCGACAGTCGCGATTTACGGCCGTATTTACGACAGTCGCGCTTTACGGCCGTATTTACGACAGTCGCGCTTTACGGCCGTATTTACGGCAGTCGCGCTTTACGGCCGTATTTACGACAGTCGCGCTTTACGGCCGTCTTTACGACAGTCGCGCTTTACGGCCGTATTTACGACAGTCGCGCTTTACGGCCGTATTTACGACAGTCGCGCTTTACGGCACCTTTTACGACAGTCGCGATTTACGGCCGTATTTACGACAGTCGCGCTTTACGGCCGTATTTACGGCAGTCGCGCTTTACGGCACCTTTTACGACAGTCGCGCTTTACGGCCGTATTTACGACAGTCGCGCTTTACGGCCGTATTTACGGCAGTCGCGCTTTACGGCCGTATTTACGGCAGTCGCGCTTTACGGCACCTTTTACGACAGTCGCGCTTTACGGCCGTATTTACGGCAGTCGCGCTTTACGGCCGTATTTACGACAGTCGCGCTTTACGGCCGTATTTACGACAGTCGCGCTTTACGGCCGTATTTACGGCAGTCGCGCTTTACGGCCGTATTTACGACAGTCGCGCTTTACGGCCGTGTTTACGAAAGTCGCGCTTTACGGCCGTATTTACGACAGTCGCGATTTACGGCCGTATTTACGGCAGTCGCGCTTTACGGCCGTATTTACGGCAGTCGCGCTTTACGGCCGTATTTACGGCAGTCGCGCTTTACGGCCGTATTTACGGAAGTCGCGCTTTACGGCCGTATTTACGGCAGTCGCGCTTTACGGCCGTATTTACGACAGTCGCGCTTTACGGCCGTATTTACGGCAGTCGCGCTTTACGGACGTATTTACGGCAGTCGCGCTTTACGGCCGTATTTACGGCAGTCGCGCTTTACGGCCGTATTTACGACAGTCGCGCTTTACGGCCGTATTTACGGCAGTCGCGCTTTACGGCCGTATTTACGACAGTCGCGCTTTACGGCCGTATTTACGGCAGTCGCGCTTTACGGCCGTATTTACGGCAGTCGCGCTTTACGGCCGTATTTACGGCAGTCGCGCTTTACGGCCGTGTTTACGAAAGTCGCGCTTTACGGCCGTGTTTACGACAGTCGCGCTTTACGGCCGTATTTACGACAGTCGCGCTTTACGGCCGTATTTACGACAGTCGCGCTTTACGGCCGTATTTACGGCAGTCGCGCTTTACGGCCGTATTTACGGCAGTCGCGCTTTACTTTACGGCCGTATTTACGGCAGTCGCGCTTTACGGCCGTATTTACGGCAGTCGCGCTTTACGGCACCTTTTACGACAGTCGCGATTTACGGCCGTATTTACGACAGTCGCGCTTTACGGCCGTATTTACGACAGTCGCGCTTTACGGCCGTATTTACGGCAGTCGCGCTTTACGGCCGTATTTACGGCAGTCGCGCTTTACGGCCGTATTTACGGCAGTCGCGCTTTTCGGCCGTATTTACGGCAGTCGCGCTTTACGGCCGTATTTACGACAGTCGCGCTTTACGGCCGTATTTACGGCAGTCGCGCTTTACGGCCGTATTTACGACAGTCGCGCTTTACGGCCGTATTTACGACAGTCGCGCTTTACGGCCGTATTTACGGCAGTCGCGCTTTACGGCCGTATTTACGGCAGTCGCGCTTTACGGCCGTATTTACGGCAGTCGCGATTTACGGCCGTATTTACGGCAGTCGCGCTTTACGGCCGTATTTACGACAGTCGCGCTTTACGGCCGTATTTACGACAGTCGCGCTTTACGGCCGTATTTACGACAGTCGCGCTTTACGGCCGTATTTACGGCAGTCGCGCTTTACGGCCGTATTTACGCTAGTCGCGCTTTACGGCCGTATTTACGGCAGTCGCGCTTTACGGCCGTATTTACCACAGTCGCGCTTTACGGCCGTATTTACGACAGTCGCGCTTTACGGCCGTATTTACGGCAGTCGCGCTTTACGGCCGTATTTACGGCAGTCGCGCTTTACGGCCGTATTTACGGCAGTCGCGCTTTACGGCCGTATTTACGACAGTCGCGCTTTACGGCCGTATTTACGGCAGTCGCGCTTTACGGCCGTATTTAAGGCAGTCGCGCTTTACGGCCGTATTTACGACAGTCGCGCTTTACGGCCGTATTTACGGCAGTCGCGCTTTACGGCCGTATTTACGGCAGTCGCGCTTTACGGCACCTTTTACGACAGTCGCGCTTTACGGCCGTATTTACGGCAGTCGCGCTTTACGGCCGTATTTACGGCAGTCGCGCTTTACGGCCGTATTTACGGCAGTCGCGCTTTACGGCCGTATTTACGACAGTCGCGCTTTACGGCCGTATTTACGGCAGTCGCGCTTTACGGCCGTATTTACGACAGTCGCGCTTTACGGCCGTATTTACGGCAGTCGCGCTTTACGGCCGTATTTACGGCAGTCGCGCTTTACGGCCGTATTTACGACAGTCGCGATTTACGGCCGTATTTACGACACTCGCGCTTTACGGCCGTATTTACGACAGTCGCGCTTAACGGCCGTATTTACGGCAGTCGCGCTTTACGGCCGTATTTACGACAGTCGCGCTTTACGGCCGTATTTACGGCAGTCGCGCTTTACGGCCGTATTTACGACAGTCGCGATTTACGGCCGTATTTACGACAGTCGCGCTTTACGGCCGTATTTACGGCAGTCGCGCTTTACGGCCGTATTTACGACAGTCGCGCTTTACGGCCGTATTTACGGCAGTCGCGCTTTACGGCCGTATTTACGGGAGTCGCGCTTTACGGCCGTATTTACGACAGTCGCGATTTACGGCCATATTTACGACAGTCGCGCTTTACGGCCGTATTTACGACAGTCGCGCTCTACGGCCGTATTTACGACAGTCGCACTTTACGGCCGTATTTACGACAGTCGCGCTTTACGGCCGTATTTACGGCAGTCGCGCTTTACGGCCGTATTTACGACAGTCGCGCTTTACGGCCGTATTTACGACAGTCGCGCTTTACGGCCGTATTTACGGCAGTCGCGCTTTACGGCCGTATTTACGGCAGTCGCGCTTTACGGCCGTATTTACGGCAGTCGCGCTTTACGGCCGTATTTACGACAGTCGCGCTTTACGGCCGTATTTACGACAGTCGCTATTTACGGCCGTATTTACGACAGTCGCGCTTTACGGCCGTATTTACGACAGTCGCTATTTACGGCCGTATTTACGACAGTCGCGCTTTACGGCCTTATTTACGGCAGTCGCGCTTTACGGCCGTATTTACGACAGTCGCGCTTTACGGCCGTATTTACGGCAGTCGCGCTTTAGGGCCGTATTTACGACAGTCACGCTTTAGGGCCGTATTTACGACAGTCGCGCTTTACGGCCGTATTTACGGCAGTCGCGCTTTACGGCCGTATTTACGGCAGTCGCGCTTTACGGCCGTATTTACGACAGTCGCGCTTTACGGCCGTATTTACGGCAGTCGCGCTTTACGGCCGTATTTACGGCAGTCGCGCTTTACGGCCGTATTTACGACAGTCGCGCTTTACGGCCGTATTTACGGCAGTCGCGCTTTACGGCCGTATTTACGACAGTCGCGCTTTACGGCCGTATTTACGACAATCGCGCTTTACGGCCGTATTTACGGCAGTCGCGCTTTACGGCCGTATTTACGGCAGTCGCGCTTTACGGCCGTATTTACGGCAGTCGCGCTTTACGGCCGTATTTACGGCAGTCGCGCTTTACGGCCGTATTTACGACAGTCGCGCTTTACGGCGGTATTTAAGGCAGTCGCGCTTTACGGCCGTATTTACGACAGTCGCGCTTTACGGCCGTATTTACGGCAGTCGCGCTTTACGGCCGTATTTACGACAGTCGCGCTTTACGGCCGTATTTACGGCAGTCGCGCTTTACGGCCGTATTTACGGCAGTCGCGCTTTACGGCCGTATTTACGGCAGTCGCGCTTTACGGCCGTATTTACGACAGTCGCGCTTTACGGCGGTATTTAAGGCAGTCGCGCTTTACGGCCGTATTTACGACAGTCGCGCTTTACGGCCGTATTTACGACAGTCGCGCTTTACGGCCGTATTTACGGCAGTCGCGCTTTACGGCCGTATTTACGACAGTCGCGCTTTACGGCCGTATTTACGGCAGTCGCGCTTTACGGCCGTATTTACGGCAGTCGCGCTTTACGGCCGTATTTACGACAGTCGCGCTTTACGGCCGTATTTACGACAGTCGCTATTTACGGCCGTATTTACGACAGTCGCGCTTTACGGCCGTATTTACGACAGTCGCTATTTACGGCCGTATTTACGACAGTCGCGATTTACGGCCGTATTTACGGCAGTCGCGCTTTACGGCCGTATTTACGACAGTCGCGCTTTACGGCCGTATTTACGGCAGTCGCGCTTTACGGCCGTATTTACGACAGTCACGCTTTAGGGCCGTATTTACGACAGTCGCGCTTTACGGCCGTATTTACGACAGTCGCGATTTACGGCCGTATTTACGGCAGTCGCGCTTTACGGCCGTATTTACGACAGTCGCGATTTACGGCCGTATTTACGGCAGTCGCGCTTTACGGCCGTATTTACGGCAGTCGCGCTTTACGGCCGTATTTACGACAGTCGCGCTTTACGGCCGTATTTACGGCAGTCGCGCTTTACGGCCGTATTTACGACAGTCGCGCTTTACGGCCGTATTTACGACAGTCGCGCTTTACGGCCGTATTTACGGCAGTCGCGCTTTACGGCCGTATTTACGGCAGTCGCGCTTTACGGCCGTATTTACGACAGTCGCGCTTTACGGCCGTATTTACGGCAGTCGCGCTTTACGGCCGTATTTACGACAGTCGCGCTTTACGGCCGTATTTACGACAGTCGCGCTTTACGGCCGTATTTACGACAGTCGCGCTTTACGGCCGTATTTACGACAGTCGCGCTTTACGGCCGTATTTACGACAGTCGCGCTTTACGGCCGTATTTACGACAGTCGCGCTTTACGGCACCTTTTGCGACAGTCGCGATTTACGGCCGTATTTACGACAGTCGCGCTTTACGGCCGTATTTACGACAGTCGCGCTTTACGGCCGTATTTACGGCATTCGCGCTTTACGGCCGTATTTACGACATTCGCGCTTTACGGCCGTATTTACGACAGTCGCGCTTTACGGCCGTATTTACGGCAGTCGCGCTTTACGGCCGTATTTACGGCAGTCGCGCTTTACGGCCGTATTTACGACAGTCGCGCTTTACGGCCGTATTTACGGCAGTCGCGCTTTACGGCCGTATTTACGGCAGTCGCGCTTTACGGCCGTATTTACGACAGTCGCGATTTACGGCCGTATTTACGACAGTCGCGCTTTACGGCCGTATTTACGACAGTCGCGCTTTACGGCCCTATTTACGGCAGTCGCGCTTTACGGCCGTATTTACAGCAGTCGCGCTTTACGGCCGTATTTACGACAGTCGCGCTTTACGGCCGTATTTACGGCAGTCGCGCTTTACGGCCGTATTTACGACAGTCGCGCTTTACGGCCGTATTTACGGCAGTCGCTATTTACGGCCGTATTTACGACAGTCGCGCTTTACGGCCTTATTTACGGCAGTCGCGCTTTACGGCCGTATTTACGACAGTCGCGCTTTACGGCCGTATTTACGGCAGTCGCGCTTTAGGGCCGTATTTACGACAGTCACGCTTTAGGGCCGTATTTACGACAGTCGCGCTTTACGGCCGTATTTACGGCAGTCGCGCTTTACGGCCGTATTTACGGCAGTCGCGCTTTACGGCCGTATTTACGACAGTCGCGCTTTACGGCCGTATTTACGGCAGTCGCGCTTTACGGCCGTATTTACGGCAGTCGCGCTTTACGGCCGTATTTACGACAGTCGCGCTTTACGGCCGTATTTACGGCAGTCGCGCTTTACGGCCGTATTTACGACAGTCGCGCTTTACGGCCGTATTTACGACAATCGCGCTTTACGGCCGTATTTACGGCAGTCGCGCTTTACGGCCGTATTTACGGCAGTCGCGCTTTACGGCCGTATTTACGGCAGTCGCGCTTTACGGCCGTATTTACGGCAGTCGCGCTTTACGGCCGTATTTACGGCAGTCGCGCTTTACGGCCGTATTTACGACAGTCGCGCTTTACGGCGGTATTTAAGGCAGTCGCGCTTTACGGCCGTATTTACGACAGTCGCGCTTTACGGCCGTATTTACGGCAGTCGCGCTTTACGGCCGTATTTACGACAGTCGCGCTTTACGGCCGTATTTACGACAGTCGCGCTTTACGGCCGTATTTACGGCAGTCGCGCTTTACGGCCGTATTTACGGCAGTCGCGCTTTACGGCCGTATTTACGACAGTCGCGCTTTACGGCGGTATTTAAGGCAGTCGCGCTTTACGGCCGTATTTACGACAGTCGCGCTTTACGGCCGTATTTACGACAGTCGCGCTTTACGGCCGTATTTACGGCAGTCGCGCTTTACGGCCGTATTTACGACAGTCGCGCTTTACGGCCGTATTTACGGCAGTCGCGCTTTACGGCCGTATTTACGGCAGTCGCGCTTTACGGCCGTATTTACGACAGTCGCGCTTTACGGCCGTATTTACGACAGTCGCTATTTACGGCCGTATTTACGACAGTCGCGCTTTACGGCCGTATTTACGACAGTCGCTATTTACGGCCGTATTTACGACAGTCGCGATTTACGGCCGTATTTACGGCAGTCGCGCTTTACGGCCGTATTTACGGCAGTCGCGCTTTACGGCCGTATTTACGGCAGTCGCGCTTTACGGCCGTATTTACGACAGTCACGCTTTAGGGCCGTATTTACGACAGTCGCGCTTTACGGCCGTATTTACGACAGTCGCGATTTACGGCCGTATTTACGGCAGTCGCGCTTTACGGCCGTATTTACGACAGTCGCGATTTACGGCCGTATTTACGGCAGTCGCGCTTTACGGCCGTATTTACGGCAGTCGCGCTTTACGGCCGTATTTACGACAGTCGCGCTTTACGGCCGTATTTACGGCAGTCGCGCTTTACGGCCGTATTTACGACAGTCGCGCTTTACGGCCGTATTTACGACAGTCGCGCTTTACGGCCGTATTTACGGCAGTCGCGCTTTACGGCCGTATTTACGGCAGTCGCGCTTTACGGCCGTATTTACGACAGTCGCGCTTTACGGCCGTATTTACGGCAGTCGCGCTTTACGGCCGTATTTACGACAGTCGCGCTTTACGGCCGTATTTACGACAGTCGCGCTTTACGGCCGTATTTACCGCAGTCGCGCTTTACGGCCGTATTTACGACAGTCGCGCTTTACGGCCGTATTTACGACAGTCGCGCTTTACGGCCGTATTTACGACAGTCGCGCTTTACGGCACCTTTTGCGACAGTCGCGATTTACGGCCGTATTTACGACAGTCGCGCTTTACGGCCGTATTTACGACAGTCGCGCTTTACGGCCGTATTTACGGCATTCGCGCTTTACGGCCGTATTTACGACATTCGCGCTTTACGGCCGTATTTACGACAGTCGCGCTTTACGGCCGTATTTACGGCAGTCGCGCTTTACGGCCGTATTTACGGCAGTCGCGCTTTACGGCCGTATTTACGACAGTCGCGCTTTACGGCCGTATTTACGGCAGTCGCGCTTTACGGCCGTATTTACGGCAGTCGCACTTTACGGCCGTATTTACGACAGTCGCGATTTACGGCCGTATTTACGACAGTCGCGCTTTACGGCCGTATTTACGACAGTCGCGCTTTACGGCCCTATTTACGGCAGTCGCGCTTTACGGCCGTATTTACAGCAGTCGCGCTTTACGGCCGTATTTACGACAGTCGCGCTTTACGGCCGTATTTACGGCAGTCGCGCTTTACGGCCGTATTTACGACAGTCGCGCTTTACGGCCGTATTTACGGCAGTCGCGCTTTACGGCCGTATTTACGGCAGTCGCGCTTTACGGCCGTATTTACGGCAGTCGCGCTTTACGGCCGTATTTACGACAGTCCCGCTTTACGTCGGTATTTAAGGCAGTCGCGCTTTACGGCCGTATTTACGACAGTCGCGCTTTACGGCCGTATTTACGGCAGTCGCGCTTTACGGCCGTATTTACGGCAGTCGCGCTTTACGGCCGTATTTACGACAGTCGCGCTTTACGGCCGTATTTACGGCAGTCGCGCTTTACGGCCGTATTTACGGCAGTCGCGCTTTACGGCCGTATTAACGACAGTCGCGCTTTACGGCCGTATTTACGACAGTCGCGCTTTACGGCCGTATTTACGACAGTCGCGCTTTACGGCCGTATTTACGGCAGTCGCGCTTTACGGCCGTATTTACGGCAGTCGCGCTTTACGGCCGTATTTACGGCAGTCGCGCTTTACGGCCGTATTTACGGCAGTCGCGCTTTACGGCCGTATTTACGGCAGTCGCGCTTTACGGCCGTATTTAAGGCAGTCGCGCTTTACGGCCGTATTTACGGCAGTCGCGCTTTACGGCCGTATTTACGGCAGTCGCGCTTTACGGCCGTATTTACGACAGTCGCGCTTTACGGCCGTATTTACGACAGTCGCGCTTTACGGCCGTATTTACGGCAGTCGCGCTTTACGGCCGTATTTACGGCAGTCGCGCTTTACGGCCGTATTTACGGCAGTCGCGCTTTACGGCCGTATTTACGACAGTCGCGCTTTACGGCCGTATTTTACGACAGTCGCGCTTTACGGCCGTATTTACGGCAGTCGCGCTTTACGGCCGTATTTACGACAGTCGCGCTTTACGGCCGTATTTACGACAGTCGCGCTTTACGGCCGTATTTACGGCAGTCGCGGTTTACGGCCGTATTTACGACAGTCGCGCTTTACGGCCGTATTTACGACAGTCGCGCTTTACGGCCGTATTTACGACAGTCGCGCTTTACGGCCGTATTTACGACAGTCGCTATTTACGGCCGTATTTACGACAGTCGCGCTTTACGGCCGTATTTACGGCAGTCGCGCTTTACGGCCGTATTTACGGCAGTCGCGCTTTACGGCCGTATTTACGACAGTCGCGCTTTACGGCCGTATTTACGGCAGTCGTGCTTTACGGCCGTATTTACGGCAGTCGCGCTTTACGGCCGTATTTACGACAGTCGCGCTTTACGGCCGTATTTACGGCAGTCGCGCTTTACGGCCGTATTTACGACAGTCGCGCTTTACGGCCGTATTTACGGCAGTCGCGCTTTACGGCCGTATTTACGGCAGTCGCGCTTTACGGCCGTATTTACGGCAGTCGCGCTTTACGGCCGTATTTACGGCAGTCGCGCTTTACGGCCGTATTTACGACAGTCGCGCTTTACGGCGGTATTTAAGGCAGTCGCGCTTTACGGCCGTATTTACGACAGTCGCGCTTTACGGCCGTATTTACGGCAGTCGCGCTTTACGGCCTTATTTACGACAGTCGCGCTTTACGGCCGTATTTACGACAGTCGCGCTTTACGGCCGTATTTACGGCAGTCGCGCTTTACGGCCGTATTTACGACAGTCGCGCTTTACGGCCGTATTTACGGCAGTCGCGCTTTACGGCCGTATTTACGGCAGTCGCGCTTTACGGCCGTATTTACGACAGTCGCGCTTTACGGCCGTATTTACGACAGTCGCGCTTTACGGCCGTATTTACGACAGTCGCGCTTTACGGCCGTATTTACGACAGTCGCGCTTTACGGCCGTATTTACGGCAGTCGCGCTTTACGGCCGTATTTACGACAGTCGCGCTTTACGGCCGTATTTACGGCAGTCGCGCTTTACGGCCGTATTTACGGCAGTCGCGCTTTACGGCCGTATTTACGACAGTCGCGCTTTACGGCCGTATTTACGACAGTCGCTATTTACGGCCGTATTTACGACAGTCGCGCTTTACGGCCGTATTTACGACAGTCGCTATTTACGGCCGTATTTACGACAGTCGCGATTTACGGCCGTATTTACGGCAGTCGCGCTTTACGGCCGTATTTACGGCAGTCGCGCTTTACGGCCGTATTTACGGCAGTCGCGCTTTACGGCCGTATTTACGGCAGTCGCGCTTTACGGCCGTATTTACGACAGTCGCGCTTTACGGCCGTATTTACGACAGTCGCACTTTACGGCCGTATTTACGGCAGTCGCGCTTTACGGCCGTATTTACGGCAGTCGCGCTTTACGGCCCTATTTACGGCAGTCGCGCTTTACGGCCGTATTTACAGCAGTCGCGCTTTACGGCCGTATTTACGACAGTCGCGCTTTACGGCCGTATTTACGGCAGTCGCGCTTTACGGCCGTATTTACGACAGTCGCGCTTTACGGCCGTATTTACGGCAGTCGCGCTTTACGGCCGTATTTACGGCAGTCGCGCTTTACGGCCGTATTTACGGCAGTCGCGCTTTACGGCCGTATTTACGACAGTCGCGCTTAACGGCGGTATTTAAGGCAGTCGCGCTTTACGGCCGTATTTACGACAGTCGCGCTTTACGGCCGTATTTACGGCAGTCGCGCTTTACGGCCGTATTTACGGCAGTCGCGCTTTACGGCCGTATTTACGACAGCCGCGCTTTACGGCCGTATTTACGACAGTCGCGCTTTACGGCCGTATTTACGGCAGTCGCGCTTTACGGCGGTATTTAAGGCAGTCGCGCTTTACGGCCGTATTTACGACAGTCGCGCTTTACGGCCGTATTTACGGCAGTCGCGCTTTACGGCCGTATTTACGGCAGTCGCGCTTTACGGCCGTATTTACGACAGTCGCGCTTTACGGCCGTATTTACGGCAGTCGCGGTTTACGGCCGTATTTACGACAGTCGCGCTTTACGGCCGTATTTACGACAGTCGCGCTTTACGGCCGTATTTACGACAGTCGCGCTTTACGGCCGTATTTACGACAGTCGCTATTTACGGCCGTATTTACGGCAGTCGCGCTTTACGGCCGTATTTACGACAGTCGCGCTTTACGGCGGTATTTAAGGCAGTCGCGCTTTACGGCCGTATTTACGACAGTCGCGCTTTACGGCCGTATTTACGGCAGTCGCGCTTTACGGCCGTATTTACGGCAGTCGCGCTTTACGGCCGTATTTACGACAGTCGCGCTTTACGGCCGTATTTACGGCAGTCGCGCTTTACGGCCGTATTTACGGCAGTCGCGCTTTACGGCCGTATTAACGACAGTCGCGCTTTACGGCCGTATTTACGACAGTCGCGATTTACGGCCTTATTTACGGCAGTCGCGCTTTACGGCCGTATTTACGACAGTCGCTATTTACGGCCGTATTTACGACAGTCGCGCTTTACGGCCGTATTTACGGCAGTCGCGCTTTACGGCCGTATTTACGGCAGTCGCGCTTTACGGCCGTATTTACGACAGTCGCGCTTTACGGCCGTATTTACGACAGTCGCGCTTTACGGCCGTATTTACGGCAGTCGCGCTTTACGGCCGTATTTACGACAGTCGCGATTTACGGCCGTATTTACGACAGTCGCGCTTTACGGCCGTATTTACGGCAGTCGCGCTTTACGGCCGTATTTACGACAGTCGCGCTTTACGGCCGTATTTACGACAGTCGCGATTTACGGCCGTATTTACGGCAGTCGCGCTTTACGGCCGTATTTACGACAGTCGCGATTTACGGCCGTATTTACGGCAGTCGCGCTTTACGGCCGTATTTACGGCAGTCGCGCTTTACGGCCGTATTTACGGCAGTCGCGCTTTACGGCCTTATTTACGACAGTCGCGCTTTACGGCCGTATTTACGACAGTCGCGCTTTACGGCCGTATTTACGGCAGTCGCGCTTTACGGCCGTATTTACGACAGTCGCGCTTTACGGCCGTATTTACGGCAGTCGCGCTTTACGGCCGTATTTACGGCAGTCGCGCTTTACGGCCGTATTTACGACAGTCGCGCTTTACGGCCGTATTTAAGGGAGTCGCGCTTTACGGCCGTATTTACGACAGTCGCGCTTTACGGCCGTATTTACGACAGTCGCGCTTTACGGCCGTATTTACGGCAGTCGCGCTTTACGGCCGTATTTACGACAGTCGCGCTTTACGGCCGTATTTACGGCAGTCGCGCTTTACGGCCGTATTTACGGCAGTCGCGCTTTACGGCCGTATTTACGACAGTCGCGCTTTACGGCCGTATTTACGACAGTCGCTATTTACGGCCGTATTTACGACAGTCGCGCTTTACGGCCGTATTTACGACAGTCGCTATTTACGGCCGTATTTACGACAGTCGCGATTTACGGCCGTATTTACGGCAGTCGCGCTTTACGGCCGTATTTACGGCAGTCGCGCTTTACGGCCGTATTTACGACAGTCACGCTTTAGGGCCGTATTTACGACAGTCGCGCTTTACGGCCGTATTTACGACAGTCGCGATTTACGGCCGTATTTACGGCAGTCGCGCTTTACGGCCGTATTTACGACAGTCGCGATTTACGGCCGTATTTACGGCAGTCGCGCTTTACGGCCGTATTTACGGCAGTCGCGCTTTACGGCCGTATTTACGGCAGTCGCGCTTTACGGCCGTATTTACGGCAGTCGCGCTTTACGGCCGTATTTACGACAGTCGCGCTTTACGGCCGTATTTACGACAGTCGCGCTTTACGGCCGTATTTACGGCAGTCGCGCTTTACGGCCGTATTTACGGCAGTCGCGCTTTACGGCCGTATTTACGGCAGTCGCGCTTTACGGCCGTATTTACGACAGTCGCGCTTTACGGCCGTATTTACGACAGTCGCGCTTTACGGCCGTATTTACGGCAGTCGCGCTTTACGGCCGTATTTACGGCAGTCGCGCTTTACGGCCGTATTTACGACAGTCGCGCTTTACGGCCCTATTTACGGCAGTCGCGCTTTACGGCCGTATTTACAGCAGTCGCGCTTTACGGCCGTATTTACGACAGTCGCGCTTTACGGCCGTATTTACGGCAGTCGCGCTTTACGGCCGTATTTACGACAGTCGCGCTTTACGGCCGTATTTACGGCAGTCGCGCTTTACGGCCGTATTTACGGCAGTCGCGCTTTACGGCCGTATTTACGGCAGTCGCGCTTTACGGCCGTATTTACGACAGTCGCGCTTTACGGCGGTATTTAAGGCAGTCGCGCTTTACGGCCGTATTTACGACAGTCGCGCTTTACGGCCGTATTTACGGCAGTCGCGCTTTACGGCCGTATTTACGGCAGTCGCGCTTTACGGCCGTATTTACGACAGTCGCGCTTTACGGCCGTATTTACGGCAGTCGCGCTTTACGGCCGTATTTACGGCAGTCGCGCTTTACGGCCGTTTTAACGACAGTCGCGCTTTACGGCCGTATTTACGACAGTCGCGATTTACGGCCGTATTTACGGCAGTCGCGCTTTACGGCCGTATTTACGACAGTCGCTATTTACGGCCGTATTTACGACAGTCGCGCTTTACGGCCGTATTTACGGCAGTCGCGCTTTACGGCCGTATTTACGGCAGTCGCGCTTTACGGCCGTATTTACGGCAGTCGCGCTTTACGGCCGTATTTACGACAGTCGCGCTTTACGGCCGTATTTACGGCAGTCGCGCTTTACGGCCGTATTTACGACAGTCGCGCTTTACGGCCGTATTTACGACAGTCGCGCTTTACGGCCGTATTTACCGCAGTCGCGCTTTACGGCCGTATTTACGACAGTCGCGCTTTACGGCCGTATTTACGACAGTCGCGCTTTACGGCCGTATTTACGACAGTCGCGCTTTACGGCACCTTTTGCGACAGTCGCGATTTACGGCCGTATTTACGACAGTCGCGCTTTACGGCCGTATTTACGACAGTCGCGCTTTACGGCCGTATTTACGGCATTCGCGCTTTACGGCCGTATTTACGACATTCGCGCTTTACGGCCGTATTTACGACAGTCGCGCTTTACGGCCGTATTTACGGCAGTCGCGCTTTACGGCCGTATTTACGGCAGTCGCGCTTTACGGCCGTATTTACGACAGTCGCGCTTTACGGCCGTATTTACGGCAGTCGCGCTTTACGGCCGTATTTACGGCAGTCGCACTTTACGGCCGTATTTACGACAGTCGCGATTTACGGCCGTATTTACGACAGTCGCGCTTTACGGCCGTATTTACGACAGTCGCGCTTTACGGCCCTATTTACGGCAGTCGCGCTTTACGGCCGTATTTACAGCAGTCGCGCTTTACGGCCGTATTTACGACAGTCGCGCTTTACGGCCGTATTTACGGCAGTCGCGCTTTACGGCCGTATTTACGACAGTCGCGCTTTACGGCCGTATTTACGGCAGTCGCGCTTTACGGCCGTATTTACGGCAGTCGCGCTTTACGGCCGTATTTACGGCAGTCGCGCTTTACGGCCGTATTTACGACAGTCCCGCTTTACGTCGGTATTTAAGGCAGTCGCGCTTTACGGCCGTATTTACGACAGTCGCGCTTTACGGCCGTATTTACGGCAGTCGCGCTTTACGGCCGTATTTACGGCAGTCGCGCTTTACGGCCGTATTTACGACAGTCGCGCTTTACGGCCGTATTTACGGCAGTCGCGCTTTACGGCCGTATTTACGGCAGTCGCGCTTTACGGCCGTATTAACGACAGTCGCGCTTTACGGCCGTATTTACGACAGTCGCGCTTTACGGCCGTATTTACGACAGTCGCGCTTTACGGCCGTATTTACGGCAGTCGCGCTTTACGGCCGTATTTACGGCAGTCGCGCTTTACGGCCGTATTTACGGCAGTCGCGCTTTACGGCCGTATTTACGGCAGTCGCGCTTTACGGCCGTATTTACGGCAGTCGCGCTTTACGGCCGTATTTAAGGCAGTCGCGCTTTACGGCCGTATTTACGGCAGTCGCGCTTTACGGCCGTATTTACGACAGTCGCGCTTTACGGCCGTATTTACGACAGTCGCGCTTTACGGCCGTATTTACGGCAGCCGCGCTTTACGGCCGTATTTACGGCAGTCGCGCTTTACGGCCGTATTTACGGCAGTCGCGCTTTACGGCCGTATTTACGACAGTCGCGCTTTACGGCCGTATTTTACGACAGTCGCGCTTTACGGCCGTATTTACGGCAGTCGCGCTTTACGGCCGTATTTACGACAGTCGCGCTTTACGGCCGTATTTACGACAGTCGCGCTTTACGGCCGTATTTACGGCAGTCGCGGTTTACGGCCGTATTTACGACAGTCGCGCTTTACGGCCGTATTTACGACAGTCGCGCTTTACGGCCGTATTTACGACAGTCGCGCTTTACGGCCGTATTTACGACAGTCGCTATTTACGGCCGTATTTACGACAGTCGCGCTTTACGGCCGTATTTACGGCAGTCGCGCTTTACGGCCGTATTTACGGCAGTCGCGCTTTACGGCCGTATTTACGACAGTCGCGCTTTACGGCCGTATTTACGGCAGTCGTGCTTTACGGCCGTATTTACGGCAGTCGCGCTTTACGGCCGTATTTACGACAGTCGCGCTTTACGGCCGTATTTACGGCAGTCGCGCTTTACGGCCGTATTTACGACAGTCGCGCTTTACGGCCGTATTTACGGCAGTCGCGCTTTACGGCCGTATTTACGGCAGTCGCGCTTTACGGCCGTATTTACGGCAGTCGCGCTTTACGGCCGTATTTACGGCAGTCGCGCTTTACGGCCGTATTTACGACAGTCGCGCTTTACGGCGGTATTTAAGGCAGTCGCGCTTTACGGCGGTATTTAAGGCAGTCGCGCTTTACGGCCGTATTTACGACAGTCGCGCTTTACGGCCGTATTTACGGCAGTCGCGCTTTACGGCCTTATTTACGACAGTCGCGCTTTACGGCCGTATTTACGACAGTCGCGCTTTACGGCCGTATTTACGGCAGTCGCGCTTTACGGCCGTATTTACGACAGTCGCGCTTTACGGCCGTATTTACGGCAGTCGCGCTTTACGGCCGTATTTACGGCAGTCGCGCTTTACGGCCGTATTTACGACAGTCGCGCTTTACGGCCGTATTTACGACAGTCGCGCTTTACGGCCGTATTTACGACAGTCGCGCTTTACGGCCGTATTTACGACAGTCGCGCTTTACGGCCGTATTTACGGCAGTCGCGCTTTACGGCCGTATTTACGACAGTCGCGCTTTACGGCCGTATTTACGGCAGTCGCGCTTTACGGCCGTATTTACGGCAGTCGCGCTTTACGGCCGTATTTACGACAGTCGCGCTTTACGGCCGTATTTACGACAGTCGCTATTTACGGCCGTATTTACGACAGTCGCGCTTTACGGCCGTATTTACGACAGTCGCTATTTACGGCCGTATTTACGACAGTCGCGATTTACGGCCGTATTTACGGCAGTCGCGCTTTACGGCCGTATTTACGGCAGTCGCGCTTTACGGCCGTATTTACGGCAGTCGCGCTTTACGGCCGTATTTACGGCAGTCGCGCTTTACGGCCGTATTTACGACAGTCGCGCTTTACGGCCGTATTTACGACAGTCGCACTTTACGGCCGTATTTACGGCAGTCGCGCTTTACGGCCGTATTTACGGCAGTCGCGCTTTACGGCCGTATTTACAGCAGTCGCGCTTTACGGCCGTATTTACGACAGTCGCGCTTTACGGCCGTATTTACGGCAGTCGCGCTTTACGGCCGTATTTACGACAGTCGCGCTTTACGGCCGTATTTACGGCAGTCGCGCTTTACGGCCGTATTTACGGCAGTCGCGCTTTACGGCCGTATTTACGGCAGTCGCGCTTTACGGCCGTATTTACGACAGTCGCGCTTAACGGCGGTATTTAAGGCAGTCGCGCTTTACGGCCGTATTTACGACAGTCGCGCTTTACGGCCGTATTTACGGCAGTCGCGCTTTACGGCCGTATTTACGGCAGTCGCGCTTTACGGCCGTATTTACGACAGCCGCGCTTTACGGCCGTATTTACGACAGTCGCGCTTTACGGCCGTATTTACGGCAGTCGCGCTTTACGGCGGTATTTAAGGCAGTCGCGCTTTACGGCCGTATTTACGACAGTCGCGCTTTACGGCCGTATTTACGGCAGTCGCGCTTTACGGCCGTATTTACGGCAGTCGCGCTTTACGGCCGTATTTACGACAGTCGCGCTTTACGGCCGTATTTACGGCAGTCGCGGTTTACGGCCGTATTTACGACAGTCGCGCTTTACGGCCGTATTTACGACAGTCGCGCTTTACGGCCGTATTTACGACAGTCGCGCTTTACGGCCGTATTTACGACAGTCGCTATTTACGGCCGTATTTACGGCAGTCGCGCTTTACGGCCGTATTTACGACAGTCGCGCTTTACGGCGGTATTTAAGGCAGTCGCGCTTTACGGCCGTATTTACGACAGTCGCGCTTTACGGCCGTATTTACGGCAGTCGCGCTTTACGGCCGTATTTACGGCAGTCGCGCTTTACGGCCGTATTTACGACAGTCGCGCTTTACGGCCGTATTTACGGCAGTCGCGCTTTACGGCCGTATTTACGGCAGTCGCGCTTTACGGCCGTATTAACGACAGTCGCGCTTTACGGCCGTATTTACGACAGTCGCGATTTACGGCCTTATTTACGGCAGTCGCGCTTTACGGCCGTATTTACGACAGTCGCTATTTACGGCCGTATTTACGACAGTCGCGCTTTACGGCCGTATTTACGGCAGTCGCGCTTTACGGCCGTATTTACGGCAGTCGCGCTTTACGGCCGTATTTACGACAGTCGCGCTTTACGGCCGTATTTACGACAGTCGCGCTTTACGGCCGTATTTACGGCAGTCGCGCTTTACGGCCGTATTTACGACAGTCGCGATTTACGGCCGTATTTACGACAGTCGCGCTTTACGGCCGTATTTACGGCAGTCGCGCTTTACGGCCGTATTTACGACAGTCGCGCTTTACGGCCGTATTTACGACAGTCGCGATTTACGGCCGTATTTACGGCAGTCGCGCTTTACGGCCGTATTTACGACAGTCGCGATTTACGGCCGTATTTACGGCAGTCGCGCTTTACGGCCGTATTTACGGCAGTCGCGCTTTACGGCCGTATTTACGGCAGTCGCGCTTTACGGCCTTATTTACGACAGTCGCGCTTTACGGCCGTATTTACGACAGTCGCGCTTTACGGCCGTATTTACGGCAGTCGCGCTTTACGGCCGTATTTACGACAGTCGCGCTTTACGGCCGTATTTACGGCAGTCGCGCTTTACGGCCGTATTTACGGCAGTCGCGCTTTACGGCCGTATTTACGACAGTCGCGCTTTACGGCCGTATTTAAGGGAGTCGCGCTTTACGGCCGTATTTACGACAGTCGCGCTTTACGGCCGTATTTACGACAGTCGCGCTTTACGGCCGTATTTACGGCAGTCGCGCTTTACGGCCGTATTTACGACAGTCGCGCTTTACGGCCGTATTTACGGCAGTCGCGCTTTACGGCCGTATTTACGGCAGTCGCGCTTTACGGCCGTATTTACGACAGTCGCGCTTTACGGCCGTATTTACGACAGTCGCTATTTACGGCCGTATTTACGACAGTCGCGCTTTACGGCCGTATTTACGACAGTCGCTATTTACGGCCGTATTTACGACAGTCGCGATTTACGGCCGTATTTACGGCAGTCGCGCTTTACGGCCGTATTTACGGCAGTCGCGCTTTACGGCCGTATTTACGACAGTCACGCTTTAGGGCCGTATTTACGACAGTCGCGCTTTACGGCCGTATTTACGACAGTCGCGATTTACGGCCGTATTTACGGCAGTCGCGCTTTACGGCCGTATTTACGACAGTCGCGATTTACGGCCGTATTTACGGCAGTCGCGCTTTACGGCCGTATTTACGGCAGTCGCGCTTTACGGCCGTATTTACGGCAGTCGCGCTTTACGGCCGTATTTACGGCAGTCGCGCTTTACGGCCGTATTTACGACAGTCGCGCTTTACGGCCGTATTTACGACAGTCGCGCTTTACGGCCGTATTTACGGCAGTCGCGCTTTACGGCCGTATTTACGGCAGTCGCGCTTTACGGCCGTATTTACGGCAGTCGCGCTTTACGGCCGTATTTACGACAGTCGCGCTTTACGGCCGTATTTACGACAGTCGCGCTTTACGGCCGTATTTACGGCAGTCGCGCTTTACGGCCGTATTTACGGCAGTCGCGCTTTACGGCCGTATTTACGACAGTCGCGCTTTACGGCCCTATTTACGGCAGTCGCGCTTTACGGCCGTATTTACAGCAGTCGCGCTTTACGGCCGTATTTACGACAGTCGCGCTTTACGGCCGTATTTACGGCAGTCGCGCTTTACGGCCGTATTTACGACAGTCGCGCTTTACGGCCGTATTTACGGCAGTCGCGCTTTACGGCCGTATTTACGGCAGTCGCGCTTTACGGCCGTATTTACGGCAGTCGCGCTTTACGGCCGTATTTACGACAGTCGCGCTTTACGGCGGTATTTAAGGCAGTCGCGCTTTACGGCCGTATTTACGACAGTCGCGCTTTACGGCCGTATTTACGGCAGTCGCGCTTTACGGCCGTATTTACGGCAGTCGCGCTTTACGGCCGTATTTACGACAGTCGCGCTTTACGGCCGTATTTACGGCAGTCGCGCTTTACGGCCGTATTTACGGCAGTCGCGCTTTACGGCCGTTTTAACGACAGTCGCGCTTTACGGCCGTATTTACGACAGTCGCGATTTACGGCCGTATTTACGGCAGTCGCGCTTTACGGCCGTATTTACGACAGTCGCTATTTACGGCCGTATTTACGACAGTCGCGCTTTACGGCCGTATTTACGGCAGTCGCGCTTTACGGCCGTATTTACGGCAGTCGCGCTTTACGGCCGTATTTACGACAGTCGCGCTTTACGGCCGTATTTACGACAGTCGCGATTTACGGCCGTATTTACGGCAGTCGCGCTTTACGGCCGTATTTACGGCAGTCGCGCTTTACGGCCGTATTTACGACAGTCGCGATTTACGGCCGTATTTACGACAGTCGCGCTTTACGGCCGTATTTACGGCAGTCGCGCTTTACGGCCGTATTTACGACAGTCGCGCTTTACGGCCGTATTTACGGCAGTCGCGCTTTACGGCCGTATTTACGACAGTCGCGATTTACGGCCGTATTTACGACAGTCGCGCTTTACGGCCGTATTTACGGCAGTCGCGCTTTACGGCCTTATTTACGACAGTCACGCTTTACGGCCGTATTTACGACACTCGCGCTTTACGGCCGTATTTACGACAGTCGCGATTTACGGCCGTATTTACGGCAGTCGCGCTTTACGGCCGTATTTACGACAGTCGCGCTTTACGGCCGTATTTACGACAGTCGCGATTTACGGCCGTATTTACGGCAGTCGCGCTTTACGGCCGTATTTACGACAGTCGCGCTTTACGGCCGTATTTACGGCAGTCGCGCTTTACGGCCGTATTTACGGCAGTCGCGCTTTACGGCCGTATTTACGGCAGTCGCGCTTTACGGCCGTATTTACGACAGTCGCGCTTTACGGCCGTATTTACGGCAGTCGCGCTTTACGGCCGTATTTACGGCAGTCGCGCTTTACGGCCGTATTTACGGCAGTCGCGCTTTACGGCCGTATTTACGACAGTCGCGCTTTACGGCCGTATTTTACGACAGTCGCGCTTTACGGCCGTATTTACGGCAGTCGCGCTTTACGGCCGTATTTACGACAGTCGCGCTTTACGGCCGTATTTACGACAGTCGCGCTTTACGGCCGTATTTACGGCAGTCGCGGTTTACGGCCGTATTTACGACAGTCGCGCTTTACGGCCGTATTTACGACAGTCGCGCTTTACGGCCGTATTTACGACAGTCGCTATTTACGGCCGTATTTACGACAGTCGCGCTTTACGGCCGTATTTACGACAGTCGCGCTTTACGGCCGTATTTACGGCAGTCGCGCTTTACGGCCGTATTTACGACAGTCGCGCTTTACGGCCGTATTTACGGCAGTCGCGCTTTACGGCCGTATTTACGGCAGTCGCGCTTTACGGCCGTATTTACGACAGTCGCGGTTTACGGCCGTATTTACGGCAGTCGCGCTTTACGGCCGTATTTACGACAGTCGCGCTTTACGGCCGTATTTACGACAATCGCGCTTTACGGCCGTATTTACGGCAGTCGCGCTTTACGGCCGTATTTACGGCAGTCGCGCTTTACGGCCGTATTTACGGCAGTCGCGCTTTACGGCCGTATTTACGGCAGTCGCGCTTTACGGCCGTATTTACGACAGTCGCGCTTTACGGCGGTATTTAAGGCAGTCGCGCTTTACGGCCGTATTTACGACAGTCGCGCTTTACGGCCGTATTTACGGCAGTCGCGCTTTACGGCCGTATTTACGACAGTCGCGCTTTACGGCCGTATTTACGGCAGTCGCGCTTTACGGCCGTATTTACGGCAGTCGCGCTTTACGGCCGTATTTACGACAGTCGCGCTTTACGGCGGTATTTAAGGCAGTCGCGCTTTACGGCCGTATTTACGACAGTCGCGCTTTACGGCCGTATTTACGACAGTCGCGCTTTACGGCCGTATTTACGGCAGTCGCGCTTTACGGCCGTATTTACGGCAGTCGCGCTTTACGGCCGTATTTACGGCAGTCGCGCTTTACGGCCGTATTTACGACAGTCGCGCTTTACGGCCGTATTTACGACAGTCGCTATTTACGGCCGTATTTACGACAGTCGCGCTTTACGGCCGTATTTAAGGCAGTCGCTATTTACGGCCGTATTTACGACAGTCGCGATTTACGGCCGTATTTACGGCAGTCGCGCTTTACGGCCGTATTTACGGCAGGTCGCGCTCATTTAACGGCCGTATTTAAGGCAGTCGCTGATTTACGGCCGTATTTACGGCAGTCGCGCTTTACGGCCGTATTTACGGCAGTCGCGCTTTACGGCCGTATTACGGCAGTCGCGCTTTAACGGCGTATTAACGACAGTCGCGCTTTACGGCCGTATTTACGACAGTCGCGCTTTACGGCCGTATTACGACAGTCGCGCTTTACGGCCGTATTTACGGCAGTCGCGCTTTACGGCCGTATTTACGGCAGTCGCGCTTTACGGCCGTATTTACGGCAGTCGCGCTTTACGGCCGTATTTACGGCAGTCGCGCTTTACGGCCGTATTTAAGGCAGTCGCGCTTTACGGCCGTATTTACGGCAGTCGCGCTTTACGGCCGTATTTACGGCAGTCGCGCTTTACGGCCGTATTTACGACAGTCGCGCTTTACGGCCGTATTTACGACAGTCGCGCTTTACGGCCGTATTTACGGCAGTCGCGCTTTACGGCCGTATTTACGGCAGTCGCGCTTTACGGCCGTATTTACGGCAGTCGCGCTTTACGGCCGTATTTACGACAGTCGCGCTTTACGGCCGTATTTTACGACAGTCGCGCTTTACGGCCGTATTTACGGCAGTCGCGCTTTACGGCCGTATTTACGACAGTCGCGCTTTACGGCCGTATTTACGACAGTCGCGCTTTACGGCCGTATTTACGGCAGTCGCGCTTTACGGCCGTATTTACGACAGTCGCGCTTTACGGCCGTATTTACGACAGTCGCGCTTTACGGCCGTATTTACGACAGTCGCGCTTTACGGCCGTATTTACGACAGTCGCGCTTTACGGCCGTATTTACGGCAGTCGCGCTTTACGGCCGTATTTACGGCAGTCGCGCTTTACGGCCGTATTTACGACAGTCGCGCTTTACGGCCGTATTTACGGCAGTCGCGCTTTACGGCCGTATTTACGGCAGTCGCGCTTTACGGCCGTATTTACGACAGTCGCGCTTTACGGCCGTATTTACGGCAGTCGCGCTTTACGGCCGTATTTACGACAGTCGCGCTTTACGGCCGTATTTACGGCAGTCGCGCTTTACGGCCGTATTTACGGCAGTCGCGCTTTACGGCCGTATTTACGGCAGTCGCGCTTTACGGCCGTATTTACGGCAGTCGCGCTTTACGGCCGTATTTACGACAGTCGCGCTTTACGGCGGTATTTAAGGCAGTCGCGCTTTACGGCCGTATTTACGACAGTCGCGCTTTACGGCCGTATTTACGGCAGTCGCGCTTTACGGCCTTATTTACGACAGTCGCGCTTTACGGCCGTATTTACGACAGTCGCGCTTTACGGCCGTATTTACGGCAGTCGCGCTTTACGGCCGTATTTACGACAGTCGCGCTTTACGGCCGTATTTACGGCAGTCGCGCTTTACGGCCGTATTTACGGCAGTCGCGCTTTACGGCCGTATTTACGACAGTCGCGCTTTACGGCCGTATTTACGACAGTCGCGCTTTACGGCCGTATTTACGACAGTCGCGCTTTACGGCCGTATTTACGGCAGTCGCGCTTTACGGCAGTATTTACGACAGTCGCGCTTTACGGCCGTATTTACGGCAGTCGCGCTTTACGGCCGTATTTACGGCAGTCGCGCTTTACGGCCGTATTTACGACAGTCGCGCTTTACGGCCGTATTTACGACAGTCGCTATTTACGGCCGTATTTACGACAGTCGCGCTTTACGGCCGTATTTACGACAGTCGCTATTTACGGCCGTATTTACGACAGTCGCGATTTACGGCCGTATTTACGGCAGTCGCGCTTTACGGCCGTATTTACGGCAGTCGCGCTTTACGGCCGTATTTACGGCAGTCGCGCTTTACGGCCGTATTTACGGCAGTCGCGCTTTACGGCCGTATTTACGGCAGTCGCGCTTTACGGCCGTATTTACGACAGTCGCGCTTTACGGCCCTATTTACGGCAGTCGCGCTTTACGGCCGTATTTACAGCAGTCGCGCTTTACGGCCGTATTTACGACAGTCGCGCTTTACGGCCGTATTTACGGCAGTCGCGCTTTACGGCCGTATTTACGACAGTCGCGCTTTACGGCCGTATTTACGGCAGTCGCGCTTTACGGCCGTATTTACGGCAGTCGCGCTTTACGGCCGTATTTACGGCAGTCGCGCTTTACGGCCGTATTTACGACAGTCGCGCTTTACGGCGGTATTTAAGGCAGTCGCGCTTTACGGCCGTATTTACGACAGTCGCGCTTTACGGCCGTATTTACGGCAGTCGCGCTTTACGGCCGTATTTACGGCAGTCGCGCTTTACGGCCGTATTTACGACAGCCGCGCTTTACGGCCGTATTTACGACAGTCGCGCTTTACGGCCGTATTTACGACAGTCGCGCTTTACGGCGGTATTTAAGGCAGTCGCGCTTTACGGCCGTATTTACGACAGTCGCGCTTTACGGCCGTATTTACGGCAGTCGCGCTTTACGGCCGTATTTACGGCAGTCGCGCTTTACGGCCGTATTTACGACAGTCGCGCTTTACGGCCGTATTTACGGCAGTCGCGGTTTACGGCCGTATTTACGACAGTCGCGCTTTACGGCCGTATTTACGACAGTCGCGCTTTACGGCCGTATTTACGACAGTCGCGCTTTACGGCCGTATTTACGACAGTCGCTATTTACGGCCGTATTTACGGCAGTCGCGCTTTACGGCCGTATTTACGACAGTCGCGCTTTACGGCGGTATTTAAGGCAGTCGCGCTTTACGGCCGTATTTACGACAGTCGCGCTTTACGGCCGTATTTACGGCAGTCGCGCTTTACGGCCGTATTTACGGCAGTCGCGCTTTACGGCCGTATTTACGACAGTCGCGCTTTACGGCCGTATTTACGGCAGTCGCGCTTTACGGCCGTATTTACGGCAGTCGCGCTTTACGGCCGTATTAACGACAGTCGCGCTTTACGGCCGTATTTACGACAGTCGCGATTTACGGCCGTATTTACGGCAGTCGCGCTTTACGGCCGTATTTACGACAGTCGCTATTTACGGCCGTATTTACGACAGTCGCGCTTTACGGCCGTATTTACGGCAGTCGCGCTTTACGGCCGTATTTACGGCAGTCGCGCTTTACGGCCGTATTTACGACAGTCGCGCTTTACGGCCGTATTTACGACAGTCGCGCTTTACGGCCGTATTTACGGCAGTCGCGCTTTACGGCCGTATTTACGACAGTCGCGATTTACGGCCGTATTTACGACAGTCGCGCTTTACGGCCGTATTTACGGCAGTCGCGCTTTACGGCCGTATTTACGACAGTCGCGCTTTACGGCCGTATTTACGACAGTCGCGATTTACGGCCGTATTTACGGCAGTCGCGCTTTACGGCCGTATTTACGACAGTCGCGATTTACGGCCGTATTTACGGCAGTCGCGCTTTACGGCCGTATTTACGGCAGTCGCGCTTTACGGCCGTATTTACGGCAGTCGCGCTTTACGGCCGTATTTACGGCAGTCGCGCTTTACGGCCTTATTTACGACAGTCGCGCTTTACGGCCGTATTTACGACAGTCGCGCTTTACGGCCGTATTTACGGCAGTCGCGCTTTACGGCCGTATTTACGACAGTCGCGCTTTACGGCCGTATTTACGGCAGTCGCGCTTTACGGCCGTATTTACGGCAGTCGCGCTTTACGGCCGTATTTACGACAGTCGCGCTTTACGGCCGTATTTAAGGGAGTCGCGCTTTACGGCCGTATTTACGACAGTCGCGCTTTACGGCCGTATTTACGACAGTCGCGCTTTACGGCCGTATTTACGGCAGTCGCGCTTTACGGCCGTATTTACGACAGTCGCGCTTTACGGCCGTATTTACGGCAGTCGCGCTTTACGGCCGTATTTACGGCAGTCGCGCTTTACGGCCGTATTTACGACAGTCGCGCTTTACGGCCGTATTTACGACAGTCGCTATTTACGGCCGTATTTACGACAGTCGCGCTTTACGGCCGTATTTACGACAGTCGCTATTTACGGCCGTATTTACGACAGTCGCGATTTACGGCCGTATTTACGGCAGTCGCGCTTTACGGCCGTATTTACGGCAGTCGCGCTTTACGGCCGTATTTACGACAGTCACGCTTTAGGGCCGTATTTACGACAGTCGCGCTTTACGGCCGTATTTACGACAGTCGCGATTTACGGCCGTATTTACGGCAGTCGCGCTTTACGGCCGTATTTACGACAGTCGCGATTTACGGCCGTATTTACGGCAGTCGCGCTTTACGGCCGTATTTACGGCAGTCGCGCTTTACGGCCGTATTTACGGCAGTCGCGCTTTACGGCCGTATTTACGGCAGTCGCGCTTTACGGCCGTATTTACGACAGTCGCGCTTTACGGCCGTATTTACGACAGTCGCGCTTTACGGCCGTATTTCCGGCAGTCGCGCTTTACGGCCGTATTTACGGCAGTCGCGCTTTACGGCCGTATTTACGGCAGTCGCGCTTTACGGCCGTATTTACGACAGTCGCGCTTTACGGCCGTATTTACGACAGTCGCGCTTTACGGCCGTATTTACGGCAGTCGCGCTTTACGGCCGTATTTACGGCAGTCGCGCTTTACGGCCGTATTTACGACAGTCGCGCTTTACGGCCCTATTTACGGCAGTCGCGCTTTACGGCCGTATTTACAGCAGTCGCGCTTTACGGCCGTATTTACGACAGTCGCGCTTTACGGCCGTATTTACGGCAGTCGCGCTTTACGGCCGTATTTACGACAGTCGCGCTTTACGGCCGTATTTACGGCAGTCGCGCTTTACGGCCGTATTTACGGCAGTCGCGCTTTACGGCCGTATTTACGGCAGTCGCGCTTTACGGCCGTATTTACGACAGTCGCGCTTTACGGCGGTATTTAAGGCAGTCGCGCTTTACGGCCGTATTTACGACAGTCGCGCTTTACGGCCGTATTTACGGCAGTCGCGCTTTACGGCCGTATTTACGGCAGTCGCGCTTTACGGCCGTATTTACGACAGTCGCGCTTTACGGCCGTATTTACGGCAGTCGCGCTTTACGGCCGTATTTACGGCAGTCGCGCTTTACGGCCGTATTTACGACAGTCGCGCTTTACGGCCGTATTTACGACAGTCGCTATTTACGGCCGTATTTACGACAGTCGCGCTTTACGGCCGTATTTAAGGCAGTCGCTATTTACGGCCGTATTTACGACAGTCGCGATTTACGGCCGTATTTACGGCAGTCGCGCTTTACGGCCGTATTTACGGCAGTCGCGCTTTACGGCCGTATTTAAGGCAGTCGCTATTTACGGCCGTATTTACGACAGTCGCGCTTTACGGCCGTATTTACGGCAGTCGCGCTTTACGGCCGTATTTACGGCAGTCGCGCTTTACGGCCGTATTAACGACAGTCGCGCTTTACGGCCGTATTTACGACAGTCGCGCTTTACGGCCGTATTTACGACAGTCGCGCTTTACGGCCGTATTTACGGCAGTCGCGCTTTACGGCCGTATTTACGGCAGTCGCGCTTTACGGCCGTATTTACGGCAGTCGCGCTTTACGGCCGTATTTACGGCAGTCGCGCTTTACGGCCGTATTTAAGGCAGTCGCGCTTTACGGCCGTATTTACGGCAGTCGCGCTTTACGGCCGTATTTACGGCAGTCGCGCTTTACGGCCGTATTTACGACAGTCGCGCTTTACGGCCGTATTTACGACAGTCGCGCTTTACGGCCGTATTTACGGCAGTCGCGCTTTACGGCCGTATTTACGGCAGTCGCGCTTTACGGCCGTATTTACGGCAGTCGCGCTTTACGGCCGTATTTACGACAGTCGCGCTTTACGGCCGTATTTTACGACAGTCGCGCTTTACGGCCGTATTTACGGCAGTCGCGCTTTACGGCCGTATTTACGACAGTCGCGCTTTACGGCCGTATTTACGACAGTCGCGCTTTACGGCCGTATTTACGGCAGTCGCGGTTTACGGCCGTATTTACGACAGTCGCGCTTTACGGCCGTATTTACGACAGTCGCGCTTTACGGCCGTATTTACGACAGTCGCGCTTTACGGCCGTATTTACGACAGTCGCTATTTACGGCCGTATTTACGACAGTCGCGCTTTACGGCCGTATTTACGGCAGTCGCGCTTTACGGCCGTATTTACGGCAGTCGCGCTTTACGGCCGTATTTACGACAGTCGCGCTTTACGGCCGTATTTACGGCAGTCGTGCTTTACGGCCGTATTTACGGCAGTCGCGCTTTACGGCCGTATTTACGACAGTCGCGCTTTACGGCCGTATTTACGGCAGTCGCGCTTTACGGCCGTATTTACGACAGTCGCGCTTTACGGCCGTATTTACGGCAGTCGCGCTTTACGGCCGTATTTACGGCAGTCGCGCTTTACGGCCGTATTTACGGCAGTCGCGCTTTACGGCCGTATTTACGGCAGTCGCGCTTTACGGCCGTATTTACGACAGTCGCGCTTTACGGCGGTATTTAAGGCAGTCGCGCTTTACGGCCGTATTTACGACAGTCGCGCTTTACGGCCGTATTTACGGCAGTCGCGCTTTACGGCCTTATTTACGACAGTCGCGCTTTACGGCCGTATTTACGACAGTCGCGCTTTACGGCCGTATTTACGGCAGTCGCGCTTTACGGCCGTATTTACGACAGTCGCGCTTTACGGCCGTATTTACGGCAGTCGCGCTTTACGGCCGTATTTACGGCAGTCGCGCTTTACGGCCGTATTTACGACAGTCGCGCTTTACGGCCGTATTTACGACAGTCGCGCTTTACGGCCGTATTTACGACAGTCGCGCTTTACGGCCGTATTTACGACAGTCGCGCTTTACGGCCGTATTTACGGCAGTCGCGCTTTACGGCCGTATTTACGACAGTCGCGCTTTACGGCCGTATTTACGGCAGTCGCGCTTTACGGCCGTATTTACGGCAGTCGCGCTTTACGGCCGTATTTACGACAGTCGCGCTTTACGGCCGTATTTACGACAGTCGCTATTTACGGCCGTATTTACGACAGTCGCGCTTTACGGCCGTATTTACGACAGTCGCTATTTACGGCCGTATTTACGACAGTCGCGATTTACGGCCGTATTTACGGCAGTCGCGCTTTACGGCCGTATTTACGGCAGTCGCGCTTTACGGCCGTATTTACGGCAGTCGCGCTTTACGGCCGTATTTACGGCAGTCGCGCTTTACGGCCGTATTTACGACAGTCGCGCTTTACGGCCGTATTTACGACAGTCGCGCTTTACGGCCGTATTTACGGCAGTCGCGCTTTACGGCCGTATTTACGACAGTCGCGCTTTACGGCCGTATTTACGGCAGTCGCGCTTTACGGCCTTATTTACGACAGTCGCGCTTTACGGCCGTATTTACGACAGTCGCGCTTTACGGCCGTATTTACGGCAGTCGCGCTTTACGGCCGTATTTACGACAGTCGCGCTTTACGGCCGTATTTACGGCAGTCGCGCTTTACGGCCGTATTTACGGCAGTCGCGCTTTACGGCCGTATTTACGACAGTCGCGCTTTACGGCCGTATTTACGACAGTCGCGCTTTACGGCCGTATTTACGACAGTCGCGCTTTACGGCCGTATTTACGACAGTCGCGCTTTACGGCCGTATTTACGGCAGTCGCGCTTTACGGCCGTATTTACGACAGTCGCGCTTTACGGCCGTATTTACGGCAGTCGCGCTTTACGGCCGTATTTACGGCAGTCGCGCTTTACGGCCGTATTTACGACAGTCGCGCTTTACGGCCGTATTTACGACAGTCGCTATTTACGGCCGTATTTACGACAGTCGCGCTTTACGGCCGTATTTACGACAGTCGCTATTTACGGCCGTATTTACGACAGTCGCGATTTACGGCCGTATTTACGGCAGTCGCGCTTTACGGCCGTATTTACGGCAGTCGCGCTTTACGGCCGTATTTACGGCAGTCGCGCTTTACGGCCGTATTTACGACAGTCGCGCTTTACGGCCGTATTTACGACAGTCGCGCTTTACGGCCGTATTTACGGCAGTCGCGCTTTACGGCCGTATTTACGGCAGTCGCGCTTTACGGCCGTATTTACGACAGTCGCGCTTTACGGCCCTATTTACGGCAGTCGCGCTTTACGGCCGTATTTACAGCAGTCGCGCTTTACGGCCGTATTTACGACAGTCGCGCTTTACGGCCGTATTTACGGCAGTCGCGCTTTACGGCCGTATTTACGACAGTCGCGCTTTACGGCCGTATTTACGGCAGTCGCGCTTTACGGCCGTATTTACGGCAGTCGCGCTTTACGGCCGTATTTACGGCAGTCGCGCTTTACGGCCGTATTTACGACAGTCGCGCTTTACGGCGGTATTTAAGGCAGTCGCGCTTTACGGCCGTATTTACGACAGTCGCGCTTTACGGCCGTATTTACGGCAGTCGCGCTTTACGGCCGTATTTACGGCAGTCGCGCTTTACGGCCGTATTTACGACAGCCGCGCTTTACGGCCGTATTTACGACAGTCGCGCTTTACGGCCGTATTTACGACAGTCGCGCTTTACGGCGGTATTTAAGGCAGTCGCGCTTTACGGCCGTATTTACGACAGTCGCGCTTTACGGCCGTATTTACGGCAGTCGCGCTTTACGGCCGTATTTACGGCAGTCGCGCTTTACGGCCGTATTTACGACAGTCGCGCTTTACGGCCGTATTTACGGCAGTCGCGGTTTACGGCCGTATTTACGACAGTCGCGCTTTACGGCCGTATTTACGACAGTCGCGCTTTACGGCCGTATTTACGACAGTCGCGCTTTACGGCCGTATTTACGACAGTCGCTATTTACGGCCGTATTTACGGCAGTCGCGCTTTACGGCCGTATTTACGACAGTCGCGCTTTACGGCGGTATTTAAGGCAGTCGCGCTTTACGGCCGTATTTACGACAGTCGCGCTTTACGGCCGTATTTACGGCAGTCGCGCTTTACGGCCGTATTTACGGCAGTCGCGCTTTACGGCCGTATTTACGACAGTCGCGCTTTACGGCCGTATTTACGGCAGTCGCGCTTTACGGCCGTATTTACGGCAGTCGCGCTTTACGGCCGTATTAACGACAGTCGCGCTTTACGGCCGTATTTACGACAGTCGCGATTTACGGCCGTATTTACGGCAGTCGCGCTTTACGGCCGTATTTACGACAGTCGCTATTTACGGCCGTATTTACGACAGTCGCGCTTTACGGCCGTATTTACGGCAGTCGCGCTTTACGGCCGTATTTACGGCAGTCGCGCTTTACGGCCGTATTTACGACAGTCGCGCTTTACGGCCGTATTTACGACAGTCGCGCTTTACGGCCGTATTTACGGCAGTCGCGCTTTACGGCCGTATTTACGACAGTCGCGATTTACGGCCGTATTTACGACAGTCGCGCTTTACGGCCGTATTTACGGCAGTCGCGCTTTACGGCCGTATTTACGACAGTCGCGCTTTACGGCCGTATTTACGACAGTCGCGATTTACGGCCGTATTTACGGCAGTCGCGCTTTACGGCCGTATTTACGACAGTCGCGATTTACGGCCGTATTTACGGCAGTCGCGCTTTACGGCCGTATTTACGGCAGTCGCGCTTTACGGCCGTATTTACGGCAGTCGCGCTTTACGGCCGTATTTACGGCAGTCGCGCTTTACGGCCTTATTTACGACAGTCGCGCTTTACGGCCGTATTTACGACAGTCGCGCTTTACGGCCGTATTTACGGCAGTCGCGCTTTACGGCCGTATTTACGACAGTCGCGCTTTACGGCCGTATTTACGGCAGTCGCGCTTTACGGCCGTATTTACGGCAGTCGCGCTTTACGGCCGTATTTACGACAGTCGCGCTTTACGGCCGTATTTAAGGGAGTCGCGCTTTACGGCCGTATTTACGACAGTCGCGCTTTACGGCCGTATTTACGACAGTCGCGCTTTACGGCCGTATTTACGGCAGTCGCGCTTTACGGCCGTATTTACGACAGTCGCGCTTTACGGCCGTATTTACGGCAGTCGCGCTTTACGGCCGTATTTACGGCAGTCGCGCTTTACGGCCGTATTTACGACAGTCGCGCTTTACGGCCGTATTTACGACAGTCGCTATTTACGGCCGTATTTACGACAGTCGCTATTTACGGCCGTATTTACGACAGTCGCGCTTTACGGCCGTATTTACGACAGTCGCTATTTACGGCCGTATTTACGACAGTCGCGATTTACGGCCGTATTTACGGCAGTCGCGCTTTACGGCCGTATTTACGGCAGTCGCGCTTTACGGCCGTATTTACGACAGTCACGCTTTAGGGCCGTATTTACGACAGTCGCGCTTTACGGCCGTATTTACGACAGTCGCGATTTACGGCCGTATTTACGGCAGTCGCGCTTTACGGCCGTATTTACGACAGTCGCGATTTACGGCCGTATTTACGGCAGTCGCGCTTTACGGCCGTATTTACGGCAGTCGCGCTTTACGGCCGTATTTACGGCAGTCGCGCTTTACGGCCGTATTTACGGCAGTCGCGCTTTACGGCCGTATTTACGACAGTCGCGCTTTACGGCCGTATTTACGACAGTCGCGCTTTACGGCCGTATTTACGGCAGTCGCGCTTTACGGCCGTATTTACGGCAGTCGCGCTTTACGGCCGTATTTACGGCAGTCGCGCTTTACGGCCGTATTTACGACAGTCGCGCTTTACGGCCGTATTTACGACAGTCGCGCTTTACGGCCGTATTTACGGCAGTCGCGCTTTACGGCCGTATTTACGACAGTCGCGCTTTACGGCCCTATTTACGGCAGTCGCGCTTTACGGCCGTATTTACAGCAGTCGCGCTTTACGGCCGTATTTACGACAGTCGCGCTTTACGGCCGTATTTACGGCAGTCGCGCTTTACGGCCGTATTTACGACAGTCGCGCTTTACGGCCGTATTTACGGCAGTCGCGCTTTACGGCCGTATTTACGGCAGTCGCGCTTTACGGCCGTATTTACGGCAGTCGCGCTTTACGGCCGTATTTACGACAGTCGCGCTTTACGGCGGTATTTAAGGCAGTCGCGCTTTACGGCCGTATTTACGACAGTCGCGCTTTACGGCCGTATTTACGGCAGTCGCGCTTTACGGCCGTATTTACGGCAGTCGCGCTTTACGGCCGTATTTACGACAGTCGCGCTTTACGGCCGTATTTACGGCAGTCGCGCTTTACGGCCGTATTTACGGCAGTCGCGCTTTACGGCCGTTTTAACGACAGTCGCGCTTTACGGCCGTATTTACGACAGTCGCGATTTACGGCCGTATTTACGGCAGTCGCGCTTTACGGCCGTATTTACGACAGTCGCTATTTACGGCCGTATTTACGACAGTCGCGCTTTACGGCCGTATTTACGGCAGTCGCGCTTTACGGCCGTATTTACGGCAGTCGCGCTTTACGGCCGTATTTACGACAGTCGCGCTTTACGGCCGTATTTACGACAGTCGCGATTTACGGCCGTATTTACGGCAGTCGCGCTTTACGGCCGTATTTACGGCAGTCGCGCTTTACGGCCGTATTTACGACAGTCGCGATTTACGGCCGTATTTACGACAGTCGCGCTTTACGGCCGTATTTACGGCAGTCGCGCTTTACGGCCGTATTTACGACAGTCGCGCTTTACGGCCGTATTTACGGCAGTCGCGCTTTACGGCCGTATTTACGACAGTCGCGATTTACGGCCGTATTTACGACACTCGCGCTTTACGGCCGTATTTACGGCAGTCGCGCTTTACGGCCTTATTTACGACAGTCACGCTTTACGGCCGTATTTACGACACTCGCGCTTTACGGCCGTATTTACGACAGTCGCGATTTACGGCCGTATTTACGGCAGTCGCGCTTTACGGCCGTATTTACGACAGTCGCTCTTTACGGCCGTATTTACGACAGTCGCGATTTACGGCCGTATTTACGGCAGTCGCGCTTTACGGCCGTATTTACGACAGTCGCGCTTTACGGCCGTATTTACGGCAGTCGCGCTTTACGGCCGTATTTACGGCAGTCGCGCTTTACGGCCGTATTTACGGCAGTCGCGCTTTACGGCCGTATTTACGACAGTCGCGCTTTACGGCCGTATTTACGACAGTCGCGCTTTACGGCCGTATTTACGGCAGTCGCGCTTTACGGCCGTATTTACGGCAGTCGCGCTTTACGGCCGTATTTACGGCAGTCGCGCTTTACGGCCGTATTTACGACAGTCGCGCTTTACGGCCGTATTTTACGACAGTCGCGCTTTACGGCCGTATTTACGGCAGTCGCGCTTTACGGCCGTATTTACGACAGTCGCGCTTTACGGCCGTATTTACGACAGTCGCGCTTTACGGCCGTATTTACGGCAGTCGCGGTTTACGGCCGTATTTACGACAGTCGCGCTTTACGGCCGTATTTACGACAGTCGCGCTTTACGGCCGTATTTACGACAGTCGCGCTTTACGGCCGTATTTACGACAGTCGCTATTTACGGCCGTATTTACGACAGTCGCGCTTTACGGCCGTATTTACGACAGTCGCGCTTTACGGCCGTATTTACGGCAGTCGCGCTTTACGGCCGTATTTACGACAGTCGCGCTTTACGGCCGTATTTACGGCAGTCGCGCTTTACGGCCGTATTTACGGCAGTCGCGCTTTACGGCCGTATTTACGACAGTCGCGCTTTACGGCCGTATTTACGGCAGTCGCGCTTTACGGCCGTATTTACGACAGTCGCGCTTTACGGCCGTATTTACGACAATCGCGCTTTACGGCCGTATTTACGGCAGTCGCGCTTTACGGCCGTATTTACGGCAGTCGCGCTTTACGGCCGTATTTACGGCAGTCGCGCTTTACGGCCGTATTTACGGCAGTCGCGCTTTACGGCCGTATTTACGACAGTCGCGCTTTACGGCGGTATTTAAGGCAGTCGCGCTTTACGGCCGTATTTACGACAGTCGCGCTTTACGGCCGTATTTACGGCAGTCGCGCTTTACGGCCGTATTTACGACAGTCGCGCTTTACGGCCGTATTTACGGCAGTCGCGCTTTACGGCCGTATTTACGGCAGTCGCGCTTTACGGCCGTATTTACGACAGTCGCGCTTTACGGCGGTATTTAAGGCAGTCGCGCTTTACGGCCGTATTTACGACAGTCGCGCTTTACGGCCGTATTTACGACAGTCGCGCTTTACGGCCGTATTTACGGCAGTCGCGCTTTACGGCCGTATTTACGGCAGTCGCGCTTTACGGCCGTATTTACGGCAGTCGCGCTTTACGGCCGTATTTACGACAGTCGCGCTTTACGGCCGTATTTACGACAGTCGCTATTTACGGCCGTATTTACGACAGTCGCGCTTTACGGCCGTATTTAAGGCAGTCGCTATTTACGGCCGTATTTACGACAGTCGCGATTTACGGCCGTATTTACGGCAGTCGCGCTTTACGGCCGTATTTACGACAGTCGCTATTTACGGCCGTATTTACGGCAGTCGCGCTTTACGGCCGTATTTACGGCAGTCGCGCTTTACGGCCGTATTTACGACAGTCGCGCTTTACGGCCGTATTTACGACAGTCGCGCTTTACGGCCGTATTTACGACAGTCGCGCTTTACGGCGGTATTTAAGGCAGTCGCGCTTTACGGCCGTATTTACGGCAGTCGCGCTTTACGGCCGTATTTACGACAGTCGCGCTTTACGGCCGTATTTACGGCAGTCGCGCTTTACGGCCGTATTTACGACAGTCGCGCTTTACGGCCGTATTTACGACAGTCGCGCTTTACGGCCGTATTTACGGCAGTCGCGCTTTACGGCCGTATTTACGGCAGTCGCGCTTTACGGCCGTATTTACGACAGTCGCGCTTTACGGCCGTATTTACGGCAGTCGCGCTTTACGGCCGTATTTACGACAGTCGCGCTTTACGGCCGTATTTACGACAGTCGCGCTTTACGTCCGTATTTACGGCAGTCGCGCTTTACGGCCGTATTTACGGCAGTCGCGCTTTACGGCCGTATTTACGGCAGTCGCGCTTTACGGCCGTATTTACGGCAGTCGCGCTTTACGGCCGTATTTACGGCAGTCGCGCTTTACGGCCGTATTTACGGCAGTCGCGCTTTACGGCCGTATTTACGGCAGTCGCGCTTTTCGGCCGTATTTACGGCAGTCGCGCTTTACGGCCGTATTTACGACAGTCGCGCTTTACGGCCGTATTTACGGCAGTCGCGCTTTACGGCCGTATTTACGACAGTCGCGCTTTACGGCCGTATTTACGGCAGTCGCGCTTTACGGCCGTATTTACGGCAGTCGCGCTTTACGGCCGTATTTACGGCAGTCGCGATTTACGGCCGTATTTACGGCAGTCGCGCTTTACGGCCGTATTTACGACAGTCGCGCTTTACGGCCGTATTTACGACAGTCGCGCTTTACGGCCGTATTTACGACAGTCGCGCTTTACGGCCGTATTTACGGCAGTCGCGCTTTACGGCCGTATTTACGCTAGTCGCGCTTTACGGCCGTATTTACGGCAGTCGCGCTTTACGGCCGTATTTACCACAGTCGCGCTTTACGGCCGTATTTACGACAGTCGCGCTTTACGGCCGTATTTACGGCAGTCGCGCTTTACGGCCGTATTTACGGCAGTCGCGCTTTACGGCCGTATTTACGGCAGTCGCGCTTTACGGCCGTATTTACGGCAGTCGCGCTTTACGGCCGTATTTACGGCAGTCGCGCTTTACGGCCGTATTTACGGCAGTCGCGCTTTACGGCCGTATTTACGGCAGTCGCGCTTTACGGCACCTTTTACGACAGTCGCGCTTTACGGCCGTATTTACGGCAGTCGCGCTTTACGGAAGTATTTACGGCAGTCGCGCTTTACGGCCGTATTTACGGCAGTCGCGCTTTACGGCCGTATTTACGACAGTCGCGCTTTACGGCCGTATTTACGGCAGTCGCGCTTTACGGCCGTATTTACGACAGTCGCGCTTTACGGCCGTATTTACGGCAGTCGCGCTTTACGGCCGTATTTACGGCAGTCGCGCTTTACGGCCGTATTTACGACAGTCGCGATTTACGGCCGTATTTACGACACTCGCGCTTTACGGCCGTATTTACGGCAGTCGCGCTTTACGGCCGTATTTACGGCAGTCGCGCTTTACGGCCGTATTTACGGCAGTCGCGCTTTACGGCCGTATTTACGACAGTCGCGATTTACGGCCGTATTTACGACAGTCGCGCTTTACGGCCGTATTTACGGCAGTCGCGCTTTACGGCCGTATTTACGACAGTCGCGCTTTACGGCCGTATTTACGGCAGTCGCGCTTTACGGCCGTATTTACGGGAGTCGCGCTTTACGGCCGTATTTACGACAGTCGCGATTTACGGCCATATTTACGACAGTCGCGCTTTACGGCCGTATTTACGACAGTCGCGCTCTACGGCCGTATTTACGACAGTCGCGCTTTACGGCCGTATTTACGACAGTCGCGCTTTACGGCCGTATTTACGGCAGTCGCGCTTTACGGCCGTATTTACGACAGTCGCGCTTTACGGCCGTATTTACGACAGTCGCGCTTTACGGCCGTATTTACGACAGTCGCGCTTTACGGCCGTATTTACGACAGTCGCGCTTTACGGCGGTATTTAAGGCAGTCGCGCTTTACGGCCGTATTTACGGCAGTCGCGCTTTACGGCCGTATTTACGACAGTCGCGCTTTACGGCCGTATTTACGGCAGTCGCGCTTTACGGCCGTATTTACGACAGTCGCGCTTTACGGCCGTATTTACGACAGTCGCGCTTTACGGCCGTATTTACGGCAGTCGCGCTTTACGGCCGTATTTACGGCAGTCGCGCTTTACGGCCGTATTTACGACAGTCGCGCTTTACGGCCGTATTTACGGCAGTCGCGCTTTACGGCCGTATTTACGACAGTCGCGCTTTACGGCCGTATTTACGACAGTCGCGCTTTACGGCCGTATTTACGGCAGTCGCGCTTTACGGCCGTATTTACGGCAGTCGCGCTTTACGGCCGTATTTACGGCAGTCGCGCTTTACGGCCGTATTTACGGCAGTCGCGCTTTACGGCCGTATTTACGGCAGTCGCGCTTTTCGGCCGTATTTACGGCAGTCGCGCTTTACGGCCGTATTTACGACAGTCGCGCTTTACGGCCGTATTTACGGCAGTCGCGCTTTACGGCCGTATTTACGACAGTCGCGCTTTACGGCCGTATTTACGACAGTCGCGCTTTACGGCCGTATTTACGGCAGTCGCGCTTTACGGCCGTATTTACGGCAGTCGCGCTTTACGGCCGTATTTACGGCAGTCGCGCTTTACGGCCGTATTTACGGCAGTCGCGATTTACGGCCGTATTTACGACAGTCGCTAATTTACGGCCGTATTTACGACAGTCGCGCTTTACGGCCGTATTTACGACAGTCGCGCTTTACGGCCGTATTTACGACAGTCGCGCTTTACGGCCGTATTTACGGCAGTCGCGCTTTACGGCCGTATTTACGCTAGTCGCGCTTTCGGCCGTATTTACGGCAGTCGCGCTTTACGGCCGTAGTTACCACAGTCGCGCTTTACGGCGTATTTACGACAGTCGCGCTTTACGGCCGTATTTACGGCAGTCGCGCTTTACGGCCGTATTTACGGCAGTCGCGCTTTACGGCCGTATTTACGGCAGTCGCGCTTTACGGCCGTATTTACGGCAGTCGCGCTTTACGGCCGTATTTACGACAGTCGCGCTTTACGGCCGTATTTACGGCAGTCGCGCTTTACGGCCGTATTTAAGGCAGTCGCGCTTTACGGCCGTATTTACGACAGTCGCGCTTTACGGCCGTATTTACGGCAGTCGCGCTTTACGGCCGTATTTACGGCAGTCGCGCTTTACGGCACCTTTTACGACAGTCGCGCTTTACGGCCGTATTTACGGCAGTCGCGCTTTACGGCCGTATTTACGGCAGTCGCGCTTTACGGCCGTATTTACGGCAGTCGCGCTTTACGGCCGTATTTACGACAGTCGCGCTTTACGGCCGTATTTACGGCAGTCGCGCTTTACGGCCGTATTTACGACAGTCGCGCTTTACGGCCGTATTACGGCAGTCGCGCTTTACGGCCGTATTTACGGCAGTCGCGCTTTACGGCCGTATTTACGACAGTCGCGATTTACGGCCGTATTTACGACACTCGCGCTTTACGGCCGTATTTACGGCAGTCGCGCTTTACGGCCGTATTTACGGCAGTCGCGCTTTACGGCCGTATTTACGACAGTCGCGCTTTACGGCCGTATTTACGGCAGTCGCGCTTTACGGCCGTATTTACGACAGTCGCGATTTACGGCCGTATTTACGACAGTCGCGCTTTACGGCCGTATTTACGGCAGTCGCGCTTTACGGCCGTATTTACGACAGTCGCGCTTTACGGCCGTATTTACGGCAGTCGCGCTTTACGGCCGTATTTACGGGAGTCGCGCTTTACGGCCGTATTTACGACAGTCGCGATTTACGGCCATATTTACGACAGTCGCGCTTTACGGCCGTATTTACGACAGTCGCGCTCTACGGCCGTATTTACGACAGTCGCGCTTTACGGCCGTATTTACGACAGTCGCGCTTTACGGCCGTATTTACGGCAGTCGCGCTTTACGGCCGTATTTACGACAGTCGCGCTTTACGGCCGTATTTACGACAGTCGCGCTTTACGGCCGTATTTACGGCAGTCGCGCTTTACGGCCGTATTTACGGCAGTCGCGCTTTACGGCCGTATTTACGGCAGTCGCGCTTTACGGCCGTATTTACGGCAGTCGCGCTTTACGGCCGTATTTACGGCAGTCGCGCTTTACGGCCGTATTACGACAGTCGCGCTTTACGGCCGTATTTACGACAGTCGCTATTTACGGCCGTATTTACGACAGTCGCGCTTTACGGCCGTATTTACGACAGTCGCTATTTACGGCCGTATTTACGACAGTCGCGCTTTACGGCCGTATTTACGGCAGTCGCGCTTTACGGCCGTATTTACGACAGTCGCGCTTTACGGCCGTATTTACGGCAGTCGCGCTTTAGGGCCGTATTTACGACAGTCACGCTTTAGGGCCGTATTTACGACAGTCGCGCTTTACGGCCGTATTTACGGCAGTCGCGCTTTACGGCCGTATTTACGGCAGTCGCGCTTTACGGCCGTATTTACGACAGTCGCGCTTTACGGCCGTATTTACGGCAGTCGCGCTTTACGGCCGTATTTACGGCAGTCGCGCTTTACGGCCGTATTTACGACAGTCGCGCTTTACGGCCGTATTTACGGCAGTCGCGCTTTACGGCCGTATTTACGGCAGTCGCGCTTTACGGCCGTATTTACGACAATCGCGCTTTACGGCCGTATTTACGGCAGTCGCGCTTTACGGCCGTATTTACGGCAGTCGCGCTTACGGCCGTATTTACGGCAGTCGCGCTTTACGGCCGTATTTACGGCAGTCGCGCTTTACGGCCGTATTTACGACAGTCGCGCTTTACGGCCGTATTTACGGCAGTCGCGCTTTACGGCCGTATTTACGACAGTCGCGCTTTACGGCCGTATTTACGACAGTCGCGCTTTACGGCGGTATTAAGGCAGTCGCGCTTTACGGCCGTATTTACGACAGTCGCGCTTTACGGCCGTATTTACGGCAGGTACGCGCGCTTTACGGCCGTATTTACGACAGTCGCGCTTTACGGCCGTATTTACGACAGTCGCGCTTTACGGCCGTATTTACGGCAGTCGCGCTTTACGGCCGTATTTACGGCAGTCGCGCTTTACGGCCGTATTTACGACAGTCGCGCTTTACCGGCGGTATTTCAGGCAGTCCGCGCTTTACGGCCGTATTTACGACAGTCGCGCTTTACGGCCGTATTTACGACAGTCGCGCTTTACGGCCGTATTTACGGCAGTCGCGCTTTACGGCCGTATTTACGACAGTCGCGCTTTACGGCCGTATTTACGACAGTCGCGCTTTACGGCCGTATTTACGGCAGTCGCGCTTTACGGCCGTATTTACGACAGTCGCGCTTTACGGCCGTATTTACGACAGTCGCTATTTACGGCCGTATTTACGACAGTCGCGCTTTACGGCCGTATTTACGACAGTCGCTATTTACGGCCGTATTTACGACAGTCGCGATTTACGGCCGTATTTACGGCAGTCGCGCTTTACGGCCGTATTTACGGCAGTCGCGCTTTACGGCCGTATTTACGGCAGTCGCGCTTTACGGCCGTATTTACGACAGTCACGCTTTAGGGCCGTATTTACGACAGTCGCGCTTTACGGCCGTATTTACGACAGTCGCGATTTACGGCCGTATTTACGGCAAGTCGCGCTTTACGGCCGTATTTACGACAGTCGCGATTTACGGCCGTATTTACGGCAGTCGCGCTTTACGGCCGTATTTACGGCAGTCGCGCTTTACGGCCGTATTTACGACAGTCGCGCTTTACGGCCGTATTTACGGCAGTCGCGCTTTACGGCCGTATTTACGACAGTCGCGCTTTACGGCCGTATTTACGACAGTCGCGCTTTACGGCCGTATTTACGGCAGTCGCGCTTTACGGCCGTATTTACGACAGTCGCGCTTTACAGCCGTATTTACGGCAGTCGCGCTTTACGGCCGTATTTACGACAGTCGCGCTTTACGGCCGTATTTACGACAGTCGCGCTTTACGGCCGTATTTACCGCAGTCGCGCTTTACGGCCGTATTTACGACAGTCGCGCTTTACGGCCGTATTTACGACAGTCGCGCTTTACGGCCGTATTTACGACAGTCGCGCTTTACGGCACCTTTTGCGACAGTCGCGATTTACGGCCGTATTTACGACAGTCGCGCTTTACGGCCGTATTTACGACAGTCGCGCTTTACGGCCGTATTTACGGCATTCGCGCTTTACGGCCGTATTTACGACATTCGCGCTTTACGGCCGTATTTACGACAGTCGCGCTTTACGGCCGTATTTACGGCAGTCGCGCTTTACGGCCGTATTTACGGCAGTCGCGCTTTACGGCCGTATTTACGACAGTCGCGCTTTACGGCCGTATTTACGGCAGTCGCGCTTTACGGCCGTATTTACGGCAGTCGCGCTTTACGGCCGTATTTACGACAGTCGCGATTTACGGCCGTATTTACGACAGTCGCGCTTTACGGCCGTATTTACGACAGTCGCGCTTTACGGCCGTATTTACGGCAGTCGCGCTTTACGGCCGTATTTACGGCAGTCGCGCTTTACGGCCGTATTTACGACAGTCGCGCTTTACGGCCGTATTTACGGCAGTCGCGCTTTACGGCCGTATTTACGACAGTCGCGCTTTACGGCCGTATTTACGGCAGTCGCGCTTTACGGCCGTATTTACGGCAGTCGCGCTTTACGGCCGTATTTACGACAGTCCCGCTTTACGTCGGTATTTAAGGCAGTCGCGCTTTACGGCCGTATTTACGACAGTCGCGCTTTACGGCCGTATTTACGGCAGTCGCGCTTTACGGCCGTATTTACGGCAGTCGCGCTTTACGGCCGTATTTACGACAGTCGCGCTTTACGGCCGTATTTACGGCAGTCGCGCTTTACGGCCGTATTTACGGCAGTCGCGCTTTACGGCCGTATTAACGACAGTCGCGCTTTACGGCCGTATTTACGACAGTCGCGCTTTACGGCCGTATTTACGACAGTCGCGCTTTACGGCCGTATTTACGGCAGTCGCGCTTTACGGCCGTATTTACGGCAGTCGCGCTTTACGGCCGTATTTACGGCAGTCGCGCTTTACGGCCGTATTTACGACAGTCGCGCTTTAACGGCCGTATTTACGACAGTCGCGCTTTACGGCCGTATTTACGACAGTCGCGCTTTACGGCCGTATTTACGGCAGTCGCGCTTTACGGCCGTATTTACGGCAGTCGCGCTTTACGGCCGTATTTACGACAGTCGCGCTTTACGGCCGTATTTACGACAGTCGCGCTTTACGGCCGTATTTTACGACAGTCGCGCTTTACGGCCGTATTTACGGCAGTCGCGCTTTACGGCCGTATTTACGACAGTCGCGCTTTACGGCCGTATTTACGACAGTCGCGCTTTACGGCCGTATTTACGGCAGTCGCGGTTTACGGCCGTATTTACGACAGTCGCGCTTTACGGCCGTATTTACGACAGTCGCGCTTTACGGCCGTATTTACGACAGTCGCGCTTTACGGCCGTATTTACGACAGTCGCTATTTACGGCCGTATTTACGACAGTCGCGCTTTACGGCCGTATTTACGGCAGTCGCGCTTTACGGCCGTATTTACGGCAGTCGCGCTTTACGGCCGTATTTACGACAGTCGCGCTTTACGGCCGTATTTACGGCAGTCGCGCTTTACGGCGTATTTACGGCAGTCGCGCTTTTACGGCCGTATTTACGACAGTCGCGCTTTACGGCCGTATTTACGGCAGTCGCGCTTTACGGCCGTATTAACGACAGTCGCGCTTTACGGCGTATTTACGGCAGTCGCGCTTTAACGGCCGTATTTACGGCAGTCGCGCTTTACGGCCGTATTTACGGCAGTCGCGCTTTACGGCCGTATTTACGACAGTCGCGCTTTACGGCGGTATTTAAGGCAGTCGCGCTTTACGGCCGTATTTACGACAGTCGCGCTTTACGCCGTATTTACGGCAGTCGCGCTTTACGGCCGTATTTACGACAGTCGCGCTTTACGGCCGTATTTACGACAGTCGCGCTTTACGGCCGTATTTACGGCAGTCGCGCTTTACGGCCGTATTTACGGCAGTCGCGCTTTACGGCCGTATTTACGGCAGTCGCGCTTTACGGCCGTATTTACGACAGTCGCGCTTTACGGCGGTATTTAAGGGAGTCGCGCTTTACGGCCGTATTTACGACAGTCGCGCTTTACGGCCGTATTTACGGCAGTCGCGCTTTACGGCCGTATTTACGACAGTCGCGCTTTACGGA
>NW_026948614.1:0-91407 GCF_035770615.1 Melospiza melodia melodia
TGGTTTCCCGCCGGCCGCGGGGTAGACCTGGTGTCCCGGTCTCCGGGGTAGACCTGGTGTCCCCGGCCACGGGGTAGACCTGGTGTCCCGCCGGATTCGGGGTAGACCTGATGTCCCGGGCTCCGGGGTAGACCTGGTGTCCCCGGCCACGGGGTAGACCTGGTGTCCCGCAGGACAAGGGGTAGAACTGGTGTCCCCGGCCACGGGGTAGACCTGGTGTCCCGGGCCCCTGGTTAGACCTGGTGTCCAAGGCCCCGGGGTAGACCTGGTGTCCCGGGCCCCGGGGTAGACCTGGTGTCCCCGGCCACGGGGTAGACCTGGTGTACCGCCGGCCACGGGGTAGACCTGGTATCCCGCCGGACCCGGGGTAGACCTGGTGTCCCGGGCCACGTGGTACACCTTGTGTCCCGCCGCATCCGGGGTAGACCTGGTGTTCCCGGCCACGGGGTAGACCTGGTGTCCCGCCGGACCCGGGGTAGACCTGGTGTCCCGCCGCATTCGGGGTAGACCTGGTGTCCCCGGCCACGGGGTAGACCTGGTGTCCCGCCGGACCCGGGGTAGACCTGGTGTCCCGGGCTCCGGGGATAGACCTGGTGTCCCGGGCGGCGGGGTAGACCTGGTGTCCCGCCGGCCCCGGGGTAGACCTGGTGTCGCGCCGGCCCCGGGATAGACCTGGTGTCCCCGGCCACGGGGTAGACCTGGTGTCCCGCCGCATCCGTGGAGACCTGGTGTCCCCGGCCACGGGGTAGACCTGGTGTCCCGCCGGATCCGGGGTAGACCTGGTGTACCCGGCCACGGGGTAGACCTGGTGTCCCGCCGGACCCGGGGAAGACCTGGTATCCCGCCGCATTCGGGGTAGACCTGGTGTACCCGCCCACGGGGTAGACATGGTGCCCCGCCGTATCCGGGGTAGACCTGGTGTCCCGGGATCCGGGGTAGACCTGGTGTCCCTGGCCACGGGGTAGACCTGGTGTCCCGCAAGACCCGGGGTAGACCTGGTGTCAGCGGCCACGGGGTAGACCTGGTGTCCCGCCGGCCCCGTGGTAGACCTGGTGTCCCCGGCCACGGGGTAGACATGGTGTCCCGCCGGACCCGGGGTAGACCTGGTGTCCCGGTCTCCGGGGTAGACCTGGTGTCCCCGTACACGTGGTAGACCTGGTGTCCCGCCGGATTCGGGGTAGACCTGGTGTCCCGGGCTCCGGGGTAGACCTGGTGTCCCCGGCCACGGGGTAGACCTGGTGTTCCGCCGGACACGGGGTAGACCTGGTGTCCCCGGCCACGGGGTAGACCTGGTCTCCCGGGCCCCGTGGTAGACCTGGTGTCCCGCCGGCCCCGGGTTAGACCTGGTGTCCCGCCGGCCCCGGGTTAGACCTGGTGTCACGCCGGCCCCGTGGTAGACCTGGTCTCCCCGGCCACGTGGTAGACCTGGTGTCCCGCCGCATCCGGGGTAGACCTGGTGTCCCCGGCCACGGGGTAGACCTGGTGTCCCGCCGGACCCGGGGTAGACCTGGTGTCCCGCCGCATTCGGGGTAGAACTGGTGTCCCCGGCCACGGGGTAGACCTGGTGTCCCGCCGGACCCGGGGTAGACCTGGTGTCCAGGCTCCGGGGTAGACCTGGTGTCCCCGGCCACGGGGTAGACCTGGTGTCCCTGGCGGCGGGGTAGACCTGGTGTCCCGCGGCCCGGGGTAGACCTGGTGTCCCGGGCGGCGGGGTAGACCTGGTGTCCCGGGCCCCGGGGTAGACCTGGTGTCCTAGGCCCCGGGGTAGACCTGGTGTCCCGGGCTCCGGGGTAGACCTGGTGTCGCCGGCCACGGGGTAGACCTGGGTTCCCGGGCGGCGGGGTAGACCTGGTGTCCCGCCAACCCCGGGGTAGACCTGGTGTCCCGCCGGCCCCGGGGTAGACGTGTTGTCCCCGTCCACGGGGTAGACCTGGTGTCCCGCCGGATCCGGGGTAGACCTGGTGTCCCCGGCCACGAGGTAGACCTGGTGTCCCGCCGGGCCACGGGGTAGAGCTGGTGTCCCCGTCCACGGGTAGACCTGGTGTCCCGCCGGATCCGGGGTAGACCTGGTGTCCCGGGCTCCGGGGTAGACCTGGTGTCCCCGGCCACGGGGTAGACCTGGTGTCCCGCCGCATTCGGGGTAGACCTGGTGTCCCCGGCCACGGGGTAGACCTGGTGTCCCGCCGGATCCGGGGTAGACCTGGTGTCCCGGGCTCCGGGGTAGACCTGGTGTCCACGGCCACGGGGTAGACCTGGTGTCCGGCCGGACCCGGGGTAGACCTGGTGTCCCCGGCCACGGGTAGACCTGCTTTCCCGCCGGCCCCGGGGTAGACCTGGTGTCCCGGGCGGCGGGGTAGACCTGGTGTCCCGCCGGATCCGGGGTAGACCTGGTGTCCCGGGCTCCGGGGTACACCTGGTGTCCGCGACCACGGGGTAGACCTGGTTTCCCGCCGGACACGGGGTAGACCTGGTGTCCCCGGCCACGGGGTAGACCTGGTGTCCCGCCGGCCCCGGGGTAGACCTGGTGTCCCGCCGGCCCCGTGGTAGACCTGGTGTCCCGGGCCCCGGGGTAGACCTGGTGTCCAAGGCTTCGGGGTAGACCTGGTGTCCCGGGCCCCGGGGTAGACCTGGTGTCCCCGGCCACGGGGTAGACCTGGTGTCACGCCGGCCACGGGGTAGACCTGGTGTCTCGCCGGACCCGGGGAAGACCTGGTGTCCCCGGCCACGTGGTAGACCTGGTGTCCCGCCGGACACGGGGTAGACCTGGTGTCCCCGGCCACGGGGTAGACCTGGTGTCCCGCCGGACACGGGGTAGACCTGGTGTCCCTGGCCACGGGGTAGACCTGGTGTCCCGCCGGACCCGGGGTAGACCTGGTGTCACCGGCCACGGGGTAGACCTGGTGTCCCGCCGGCCACGGGGTAGACCTGGTGTCCCCGGCCACGGGGTAGACATGGTGTCCCGCCGGATCCGGGGTAGACCTGGTGTCCCGGGATACGGGGTAGACCTGGTGTCCCTGGCCACGGGGTAGACCTGGTGTCCCGCCGGACCCGGGGTAGACCTGGTGTCCACGGCCACGGGGTAGACCTGGTGTCCCGCCGGCCCCGGGGTAGACCTGGTGTCCCCGGCCACGGGGTAGACCTGGTGTCCAGCCGGACCCGGGGTAGACCTGGTGTCCCAGTCTCCGGTGTAGACCTGGTGTCCCCGGCCACGGGGTAAACGTGGTGGCCCGCCGGATTCGGGGTAGACCTGGTGTCCCGGGCTCCGTGGTAGACCTGGTGTCCCGCCGGCCCCGGGTTAGACCTGGTGTCCCGCCGGCCCCGTGGTAGACCTGGTGTCCCGGGCCCCGAGGTAGACCTGGTGTCCAAGGTCACGGGGTAGACCTGTTGTCCCGGGCCCCGGGGTAGACCTGGTGTCCCCGGCCACGGGGTAGACCTGGTGTCCCGCCGGACACGGGGTAGACCAGGTGTCCCGCCGGACCCGGGGTAGACCTGGTGTCCCCGGCCACGTGGTAGACCTGGTGTCCCGCCGCATCCGGGGTAGACCTGGTGTCCCCGGCCACGGGGTAGACCTGGTGTCCCGCCGGACCCGGGGTAGACCTGGTGTCCCGGGCGGCGGGGTAGACCTGGTGTCCCGCGGCCCGGGGTAGACCTGGTGTCCCGGGCGGCGGGGTAGACCTGGTTTCCCCGGCCGCGGGGTAGACCTGGTGTCCCGCCGGCCCCGGGGTAGACCTGGTGTCCCGCCGGCCCCGGGGTAGACCTGGTGTCCCGGGCCCCGTGGTAGACCTGGTGTCCCGGCCGCCGGGGTAGACCTGGTTTCCCGCCGGCCGCGGGGTAGACCTGGTGTCCCGGTCTCCGGGGTAGACCTGGTGTCCCCGGCCACGGGGTAGACCTGGTGTCCCGCCGGATTCGGGGTAGACCTGATGTCCCGGGCTCCGGGGTAGACCTGGTGTCCCCGGCCACGGGGTAGACCTGGTGTCCCGCAGGACACGGGGTAGAACTGGTGTCCCCGGCCACGGGGTAGACCTGGTGTCCCGGGCCCCTGGTTAGACCTGGTGTCCAAGGCCCCGGGGTAGACCTGGTGTCCCGGGCCCCGGGGTAGACCTGGTGTCCCCGGCCACGGGGTAGACCTGGTGTACCGCCGGCCACGGGGTAGACCTGGTATCCCGCCGGACCCGGGGTAGACCTGGTGTCCCCGGCCACGTGGTACACCTTGTGTCCCGCCGCATCCGGGGTAGACCTGGTGTTCCCGGCCACGGGGTAGACCTGGTGTCCCGCCGGACCCGGGGTAGACCTGGTGTCCCGCCGCATTCGGGGTAGACCTGGTGTCCCCGGCCACGGGGTAGACCTGGTGTCCCGCCGGACCCGGGGTAGACCTGGTGTCCCGGGCTCCGGGGATAGACCTGGTGTCCCGGGCGGCGGGGTAGACCTGGTGTCCCGCCGGCCCCGGGGTAGACCTGGTGTCCCGCCGCATACGGGGTAGACCTGGTGTCCCCGGCCACGGGGTAGACCTGGTGTCCCGCCGGATCCGGGGTAGACCTGGTGTCCCGGGCTCCGAGGTAGACCTGGTGTCCACGGCCACGGGGTAGACCTGGTGTCCGGCCGGACCCGGGGTAGACCTGGTGTCCCCGGCCACGGGGTAGACCTGGTTTCCCGCCGGACCCGTGGTAGACCTGGTGTCGCGCCGGCCCCGGGATAGACCTGGTGTCCCCGGCCACGGGGTAGACCTGGTGTCCCGCCGCATCCGTGGAGACCTGGTGTCCCCGGCCACGGGGTAGACCTGGTGTCCCGCCGGATCCGGGGTAGACCTGGTGTACCCGGCCACGGGGTAGACCTGGTGTCCCGCCGGACCCGGGGAAGACCTGGTATCCCGCCGCATTCGGGGTAGACCTGGTGTACCCGCCCACGGGGTAGACATGGTGCCCCGCCGTATCCGGGGTAGACCTGGTGTCCCGGGATCCGGGGTAGACCTGGTGTCCCTGGCCACGGGGTAGACCTGGTGTCCCGCAAGACCCGGGGTAGACCTGGTGTCAGCGGCCACGGGGTAGACCTGGTGTCCCGCCGGCCCCGTGGTAGACCTGGTGTCCCCGGCCACGGGGTAGACATGGTGTCCCGCCGGACCCGGGGTAGACCTGGTGTCCCGGTCTCCGGGGTAGACCTGGTGTCCCCGTACACGTGGTAGACCTGGTGTCCCGCCGGATTCGGGGTAGACCTGGTGTCCCGGGCTCCGGGGTAGACCTGGTGTCCCCGGCCACGGGGTAGACCTGGTGTCCCGCCGGACACGGGGTAGACCTGGTGTCCCCGGCCACGGGGTAGACCTGGTCTCCCGGGCCCCGTGGTAGACCTGGTGTCCCGCCGGCCCCGGGTTAGACCTGGTGTCCCGCCGGCCCCGGGTTAGACCTGGTGTCACGCCGGCCCCGTGGTAGACCTGGTCTCCCCGGCCACGTGGTAGACCTGGTGTCCCGCCGCATCCGGGGTAGACCTGGTGTCCCCGGCCACGGGGTAGACCTGGTGTCCCGCCGGACCCGGGGTAGACCTGGTGTCCCGCCGCATTCGGGGTAGAACTGGTGTCCCCGGCCACGGGGTAGACCTGGTGTCCCGCCGGACCCGGGGTAGACCTGGTGTCCAGGCTCCGGGGTAGACCTGGTGTCCCCGGCCACGGGGTAGACCTGGTGTCCCTGGCGGCGGGGTAGACCTGGTGTCCCGCGGCCCGGGGTAGACCTGGTGTCCCGGGCGGCGGGGTAGACCTGGTGTCCCGGGCCCCGGGGTAGACCTGGTGTCCTAGGCCCCGGGGTAGACCTGGTGTCCCGGGCTCCGGGGTAGACCTGGTGTCGCCGGCCACGGGGTAGACCTGGGTTCCCGGGCGGCGGGGTAGACCTGGTGTCCCGCGGCCCGGGGTAGACCTGGTGTCCCGGGCACCGGGGTAGACCTCGTGTCCCCGGCCGCGGGGTAGACCTGGTGTCCCGCCGGCCCCGGGGTAGACCTGGTGTCCCGGCGGAACCGTGGTAGACCTGGTGTCCCCGGCCACGTGGTAGACCTGGTGTCCCGCCGCATACGGGGGAGACAAGGTGTCCCCGGACACGGGGTAGACCTGGTGTCCCGCCGGACCCGGGGTAGACCTGGTGTCCCGCCGCATCCGCGGTAGACCTGGTGTCCCCGGCCACGTGGTAGACCTGGTGTCCCGCCGGACCCGGGGTAGACCTGGTGTCCCGGGCTCCGGGGTAGACCTGGTGTCCCCGGCCACGGGGTAGACCTGGTGTCCCGCCGGCCCCAGGGTACACCTGGTGTCCGGGGCCCCGGGGTAGACCTGGTGTGCCGCCGGCCCCGGGGTAGACCTGGTGTCCCCGCCCACGGGGTAGACCTGGTGTCCCCGGCCACGTGGTAGACCTGGTGTACCACCGCATTCGGGGGAGACCTGGTGTCCCCGGCCACGGGGTAGAACTGGTGTCCCGCCGGACCCGGGGTAGACCTGGTGTCCCGCCGCATCCGGGGCAGACCTGGTGTCCCCGGCCACTGGGTAGACCTGGTGTCCCGCCGGACCCAAGTTAGACCTGGTCTCCCGGGCTCCGGGGTAGACCTGGTGTCCACGGCCACGGGGTAGACCTGGTGTCCGGCCGGTCACGGGGTAGACCTGGTGTCACCGGCCACGGGGTAGACCTGGTGTCCCGCCGGACCCGGGGTAGACCTGGTGTCCCGCCGGCACCGGGGTAGACCTGGTGTCCCCGGCCACGGGGTAGACCTGGTTTCCCTCCGCATCCGGGGTAGACCTGGTGTCCCCGGCCACGGGGTAGACCTGGTGTCCCGCCGGATCCGGGGTAGACCTGGTGTCCCCGGCCACGGGTTAGACCTGGTGTCCCGCCCGCCCCGGGGTAGATCTGGTGTCCTCGGCCACGGGGTAGACCTGGTGTCCCGGGCGGCGAGGTAGACCTGGTGCCCCGGGCGGCGGGGTAGACCTGGTGTCCCGCGGCCCGGGGTAGACTTGGTGTCCCGGGCGACGGGGTAGACCTGGTGTCCCGGGCGGCGGGGTAGACCTGTTGTCCAAGGCGCAGGGGTAGACCTGGTGTCCCTGGCGGCGGGGTAGACCTGGTGTCCCGCGGCCCGGGGTAGACCTGGTGTCCCGGGCGGCGGGGTAGACCTGGTGTCCCGGGCCCCGGGGTAGACCTGGTGTCCAAGGCCCCGGGGTAGACCTGGTGTCCCGGGCCCCAGGGTAGACCTGGTGTACCGGGCCCCGGGGTAGACATGGTGTCCCGCCGGCCCAGGGGTAGACCTGGTGTCCCCGGCCACGGGGTAGACCTGGTGTCCCGCCGCATCCGGGGTAGACCTGGTGTCCCGGGATCCGGGGTAGACCTGGTGTCCCTGGCCACGGGGTAGACCTGGTGTCCCGCCGGCCCCGGGGTAGATCTGGTGTCCTCTTCCACGGGGTAGACCTGGTGTCTCGGGCGGCGGGGTAGACCTGGTGTCCCGGGCGGCGGGGTAGACCTGGTGTCCCGCGGCCCGGGGTAGACCTGGTGTCCCGTGCGGCGGGGTAGACCTGGTGTCCCGGGCGGCGGGGTAGACCTGTTGTCCAAGGCCCAGGGGTAGACCTGGTGTACCGGGCGGCGGGGTAGACCTGGTGTCCCGCGGCCCGGGGTAGACCTGGTGTCCCGGGCCCCGGGGTAGACCTGGTGTCCCGGGCGGCGGGGTAGACCTGGTGTCCCGCCGGCCCCGGGTTAGACCTGGTGTCCCGGGCCCCGGGGTAGACCTTGTTTCCCCGGCCACGGGGTAGACCTGGTGTCCCGCCGGCCACGGGGTAGACCTGGTGTCTCGCCGGACCCGGGGTAGACCTGGTGTCCCCGGCCACGTGGTAGACCTGGTGTCCCGCCGGACACGGGGTAGACCTGGTGTCCCCGGCCACGGGGTAGACCTGGTGTCCCGTCCGCCCCGGGTTAGACCTGGTGTACCGCCGTCCCCGTGGTAGACCTGGTGTCCCGGCCCCCGGGGTAGACCTGGTGTCCAAGGCCACGGGGTAGACCTGGTGTCCCGGGCCCCGGGGTAGACCTGGTGTGCCCGGCCACGGGGTAGACCTGGTGTCCCGCCGGCCACGTGGTAGACCTGGTGTCCCGCCGGACCCAGGGTAGACCTGGTGTCCCCGGCCACGTGGTAGACCTGGTGTCCCGCCGCATCCGGGGTAGACCTGGTGTCCCCGGCCACGGGGTAGACCTGGTGTACCGCCGGACCCGGGGTAGACCTGGTATCCCGCCGCATTCGGGGTAGACCTGGTGTACCCGGCCACGGGGTAGACCTGGTGTCCCGCCGGACCCGGGGTAGACCTGGTGTCCCGGGCGGCGGGGTAGACCTTGTGTCCCCGGCCACGGGGTAGACCTGGTGTCCCGGGCGGCGGGGTAGACCTGGTGTCCCGCGGCCCGGGGAAGACCTGGTGTCCCGGGCGGCGGGGTAGACCTGGTGTCCCGCGGCCCGGGGTACACCTGGTGTCCCGGGCCCCGGGGTAGACCTGGTGTCCCGGGCGGCGGGGTAGACCTGGTGTCCCGCCGGCCCCGGGTTAGACCTGGTGTCCCGCAGGCCCCGGGGTAGACCTGGTCTCCCGGGCGGCGGGGTAGACCTGGTGTCCCGCGGCCCGGGGTAGACCTGGTGTCCCGGGCGGTGGGGTAGACCTGGTGTCCCGCCGGCCGCGGGGTAGACCTGGTTTCCCGGGCGGCGGGGTAGACCTGGTGTCCCCCGGCCCGGGGTAGACCTGGTGTCCCGCCGGCCCGGGGTAGACGTGGTGTCCCCGGCCATGGGTTAGACCTGGTGTCCCGCCGGATCCGGGGTAGACCTGGTGTCCCCGGCCACGGGGTAGACCTGGTGTCCCGCCGGTCCCGGGGTAGAGCTGGTGTCCCCGTCCACGGGGTAGACCTGGTGTCCCGCCGGATCCGGGGTAGACCTGGTGTCCCGGGCTCCGGGGTAGACCTGGTGTCCCCGGCCACGGGGTAGACCTGGTGTCCCGCCGCATCCGGGGTAGACCTGGTTTCCCCGGCCACGGGGTAGACCTGGTGTCCGGCCGGACCCGGGGTAGACCTGGTGTCCCCGGCCACGGGGTAGACCTGGTGTCCCGCCGTCCCCGGGGTAGACCTGGTGTACCGGGCGGCCGGGTAGACCTGGTGTCCCGCCGGATCCGGGGTAGACCTGGTGTCCCGGGCTCCGGGGTACACCTGGTGTCCGCGACCTCGGGGTAGACCTGGTTTCCCGCCGGACACGGGGTAGACCTGGTGTCCCCGGCCACGGGGTAGACCTGGTGTCCCGCCGGCCCCGGGGTAGACCTGGTGTCCCGCCGGCCCCGTGTAGACCTGGTGTCCCGCCGCATTCGGGGTAGACCTGGTGTACCCGGCCACGGGGTAGACCTGGTGTCCCGCCGGACCCGGGGTAGACCTGGTATCCCGCCGCATTCGGGGTAGACCTGGTGTACCGACGCCGGGGTAGACATGGTGCCCCGCCGTATCCGGGGTAGACCTGGTGTCCCGGGATCCGGGGTAGACCTGGTGTCCCTGGCCACGGGGTAGACCTGGTGTCCCGCAAGACCCGGGGTAGACCTGGTGTCACCGGCCACGGGGTAGACCTGGTGTCCCGCCGGCCCCGTGGTAGACCTGGTGTCCCCGGCCACGGGGTAGACATGGTGTCCCGCCGGACCCGGGGTAGACCTGGTGTCCCGGTCTCCGGGGTAGACCTGGTGTCCCCGTACACGGGGTAGACCTGGTGTCCCGCCGGATTCGGGGTAGACCTGGTGTCCCGGGCTCCGGGGTAGACCTGGTGTCCCCGGCCACGGGGTAGACCTGGTGTCCCGCCGGACACGGGGTAGACCTGGTGTCCCCGGCCACGGGGTAGACCTGGTGTCCCGGGCCCCGTGGTAGACCTGGTGTCCCGCCGGCCCCGGGTTAGACCTGGTGTCCCGCCGGCCCCGGGTTAGACCTGGTGTCCCGCCGGCCCCGTGGTAGACCTGCTCTCCCCGGCCACGTGGTAGACCTGGTGTCCCGCCGCATCCGGGGTAGACCTGGTGTCCCCGGCCACGGGGTAGACCTGGTGTCCCGCCGGACCCGGGGTAGACCTGGTGTCCCGCCGCATTCGGGGTAGAACTGGTGTCCCCGGCCACGGGGTAGACCTGGTGTCCCGCCGGCCCCGGGGTAGACCTGGTGTCCAGGCTCCGGGGTAGACCTGGTGTCCCCGGCCACGGGGTAGACCTGGTGTCCCTGGCGGCGGGGTAGACCTGGTGTCCCGCGGCCCGGGGTAGACCTGGTGTCCCGGGCGGCGGGGTAGACCTGGTGTCCCGGGCCCCGGGGTAGACCTGGTGTCCAAGGCCCCGGGGTAGACCTGGTGTCCCGGGCCCCAGGGTAGACCTGGTGTCCCGGGCCCCGGGGTAGACCTGGTGTCCCGCCGGCCCAGGGGTAGACCTGGTGTCCCCGGCCACGGGGTAGACCTGGTGTCCCGCCGGATCCGGGGTAGACCTGGTGTCCCAGGCCACGGGGTAGACCTGGTGTCCCGCCGGGCCCCGGGGTAGACCTGGTGTCCCCGGCCACGGGGTAGACCTTGTGTCCCGCCTGATCCGGGGTAGACCTGGTGTCACGGGCTCCGTGGTAGACCTGGTGTCCCCGGCCACGGGGTAGACCTGTTGTCCCGCCGCATACGAGGTAGACCTGGTGTTCCCGGCCACGGGGTAGACCTGGTTTCCCGCCGGATCCGGGGTAGACCTGGTGTCCCGGGCTCCGGGGTAGACCTGGTGTCCACGCTACGGGGTAGACCTGGTGTCCGGCCGGACCCGGGGTAGACCTGGTGTCCCGCCGGCCCCGAGGAAGACCTGTTGTCCCGGGCGGCGGGGTAGACCTGGTGTCCCGGCGGATCCGGGGTAGACCTGGTTTCCCGGGCTCCGGGGCACACCTGGTGTACGCGACCACGGGGTAGACCTGGTTTCCCGCCGGACACGTGGTAGACCTGGTGTCCCCGGCCACGGGGTAGACCTGGTGTCCCGCCGGCCCCCGGGTAGACCTGGTGTCCCGCCGGCCCCGTGGTAGACCTGGTGTCCCGGTCCCCGGGGTAGACCTGGTATCCAAGGCTCCGGGGTAGACCTGGTGTCCCGGGCCCCGGGGTAGACCTGGTGTCCCCGGCCACGGGGTAGACCTGGTGTCCCGCCGGCCACGGGTTAGACCTGGTGTCCCGGCGGAACCGTGGTAGACCTGGTGTCCCCGGCCACGTGGTAGACCTGGTGTCCCGCCGCATACGGGGGAGACAAGGTGTCCCCGGACACGGGGTAGACCTGGTGTCCCGCCGGACCCGGGGTAGACCTGGTGTCCCGCCGCATCCGCGGTAGACCTGGTGTCCCCGGCCACGTGGTAGACCTGGTGTCCCGCCGGACCCGGGGTAGACCTGGTGTCCCGGGCTCCGGGGTAGACCTGGTGTCCCCGGCCACGGGGTAGACCTGGTGTCCCGCCGGCCCCAGGGTACACCTGGTGTCCGGGGCCCCGGGGTAGACCTGGTGTGCCGCCGGCCCCGGGGTAGACCTGGTGTCCCCGCCCACGGGGTAGACCTGGTGTCCCCGGCCACGTGGTAGACCTGGTGTACCACCGCATTCGGGGGAGACCTGGTGTCCCCGGCCACGGGGTAGAACTGGTGTCCCGCCGGACCCGGGGTAGACCTGGTGTCCCGCCGCATCCGGGGCAGACCTGGTGTCCCCGGCCACTGGGTAGACCTGGTGTCCCGCCGGACCCAAGTTAGACCTGGTCTCCCGGGCTCCGGGGTAGACCTGGTGTGCACGGCCACGGGGTAGACCTGGTGTCCGGCCGGTCACGGGGTAGACCTGGTGTCACCGGCCACGGGGTAGACCTGGTGTCCCGCCGGACCCGGGGTAGACCTGGTGTCCCGCCGGCACCGGGGTAGACCTGGTGTCCCCGGCCACGGGGTAGACCTGGTTTCCCTCCGCATCCGGGGTAGACCTGGTGTCCCCGGCCACGGGGTAGACCTGGTGTCCCGCCGGCCCCGGGTTAGACCTGGTGTCCCGCCGGCCCCGTGGTAGACCTGGTCTCCCCGGCCACGTGGTAGACCTGGTGTCCCGCCGCATCCGGGGTAGACCTGGTGTCCCCGGCCACGGGGTAGACCTGGTGTCCCGCCGGACCCGGGGTAGACCTGGTGTCCCGCCGCATTCGGGGTAGAACTGGTGTCCCCGGCCACGGGGTAGACCTGGTGTCCCGCCGGACCCGGGGTAGACCTGGTGTCCAGGCTCCGGGGTAGACCTGGTGTCCCCGGCCACGGGGTAGACCTGGTGTCCCTGGCGGCGGGGTAGACCTGGTGTCCCGCGGCCCGGGGTAGACCTGGTGTCCCGGGCGGCGGGGTAGACCTGGTGTCCCGGGCCCCGGGGTAGACCTGGTGTCCAAGGCCCCGGGGTAGACCTGGTGTCCCGGGCCCCAGGGTAGACCTGGTGTCCCGGGCCCCGGGGTAGACCTGGTGTCCCGCCGGCCCAGGGGTAGACCTGGTGTCCCCGGCCACGGGGTAGACCTGGTGTCCCGCCGGATCCGGGGTAGACCTGGTGTCCCAGGCCACGGGGTAGACCTGGTGTCCCGCCGGGCCCCGGGGTAGACCTGGTGTCCCCGGCCACGGGGTAGACCTTGTGTCCCGCCTGATCCGGGGTAGACCTGGTGTCACGGGCTCCGTGGTAGACCTGGTGTCCCCGGCCACGGGGTAGACCTGTTGTCCCGCCGCATACGAGGTAGACCTGGTGTTCCCGGCCACGGGGTAGACCTGGTTTCCCGCCGGATCCGGGGTAGACCTGGTGTCCCGGGCTCCGGGGTAGACCTGGTGTCCACGCTACGGGGTAGACCTGGTGTCCGGCCGGACCCGGGGTAGACCTGGTGTCCCGCCGGCCCCGAGGAAGACCTGTTGTCCCGGGCGGCGGGGTAGACCTGGTGTCCCGGCGGATCCGGGGTAGACCTGGTTTCCCGGGCTCCGGGGCACACCTGGTGTACGCGACCACGGGGTAGACCTGGTTTCCCGCCGGACACGTGGTAGACCTGGTGTCCCCGGCCACGGGGTAGACCTGGTGTCCCGCCGGCCCCCGGGTAGACCTGGTGTCCCGCCGGCCCCGTGGTAGACCTGGTGTCCCGGTCCCCGGGGTAGACCTGGTATCCAAGGCTCCGGGGTAGACCTGGTGTCCCGGGCCCCGGGGTAGACCTGGTGTCCCCGGCCACGGGGTAGACCTGGTGTCCCGCCGGCCACGGGGTAGACCTGGTGTCCCGGCGGAACCGTGGTAGACCTGGTGTCCCCGGCCACGTGGTAGACCTGGTGTCCCGCCTCATACGGGGGAGACAAGGTGTCCCCGGACACGGGGTAGACCTGGTGTCCCGCCGGACCCGGGGTAGACCTGGTGTCCCGCCGCATCCGCGGTAGACCTGGTGTCCCCGGCCACGTGGTAGACCTGGTGTCCCGCCGGACCCGGGGTAGACCTGGTGTCCCGGGCTCCGGGGTAGACCTGGGGTCCCCGGCCACGGGGTAGACCTGGTGTCCCGCCGGCCCCAGGGTACACCTGGTGTCCGGGGCCCCGGGGTAGACCTGGTGTGCCGCCGGCCCCGGGGTAGACCTGGTGTCCCCGCCCACGGGGTAGACCTGGTGTCCCCGGCCACGTGGTAGACCTGGTGTACCACCGCATTCGGGGGAGACCTGGTGTCCCCGGCCACGGGGTAGAACTGGTGTCCCGCCGGACCCGGGGTAGACCTGGTGTCCCGCCGCATCCGGGGCAGACCTGGTGTCCCCGGCCACTGGGTAGACCTGGTGTCCCGCCGGACCCAAGTTAGACCTGGTCTCCCGGGCTCCGGGGTAGACCTGGTGTCCACGGCCACGGGGTAGACCTGGTGTCCGGCCGGTCACGGGGTAGACCTGGTGTCACCGGCCACGGGGTAGACCTGGTGTCCCGCCGGACCCGGGGTAGACCTGGTGTCCCGCCGGCACCGGGGTAGACCTGGTGTCCCCGGCCACGGGGTAGACCTGGTTTCCCTCCGCATCCGGGGTAGACCTGGTGTCCCCGGCCACGGGGTAGACCTGGTGTCCCGCCGGATCCGGGGTAGACCTGGTGTCCCCGGCCACGGGGTAGACCTGGTGTCCCGCCCGCCCCGGGGTAGATCTGGTGTCCTCGTCCACGGGGTAGACCTGGTGTCCCGGGCGGCGAGGTAGACCTGGTGCCCCGGGCGGCGGGGTAGACCTGGTGTCCCGCGGCCCGGGGTAGACTTGGTGTCCCGGGCGACGGGGTAGACCTGGTGTCCCGGGCGGCGGGGTAGACCTGTTGTCCAAGGCCCAGGGGTAGACCTGGTGTCCCGGGCGGCGGGGTAGACCTGGTGTCCCGCGGCCCGGGGTAGACCTGGTGTCCCGGGCCCCGGGGTAGACCTGGTGTCCCGGGCGGCGGGGTAGACCTGGTGTCCCGCCGGCCCCGGGTTAGACCTGGTGTCCCGCAGGCCACGGGGTAGACCTGGTGTCCCGCCGGATCCGCGGTAGACCTGGTGTCCCGGGCTCCGGGGTAGACCTGGTGTCCACGGCCACAGGGTATACCTGGTGTCCCGCCGGCCACGGGGCAGACGTGGTGTCCCCGGCCACGGGGTAGACCTGGTGTCCCGCCGGATCCGGGGTAGACCTGGTGTCCCCGGCCACGGGGTAGACCTGGTGTCCCGCCGGCCGCGGTGTAGACCTGGTTTCCCGGGCGGCGGGGTCGACCTGGTGTCCCCGGCCACGGGGTAGACCTGGTGTCACGCCGGGCCCCGGGGTAGACCTGGTGTCCCCGGCCACGGGGTAGACCTGGTGTCCCGCCGGATCCGGGGTAGACCTGGTGTCCCCGGCCACGGGTTAGACCTGGTGTCCCGCCGGCCCCGGGGTAGATCTGGTGTCCTCGGCCACGGGGTAGACCTGGTGTCCCGGGCGGCGGGGTAGACCTGGTGTCCCGGGCGGCGGGGTAGACCTGGTTTCCCGCGGCACGGGGTAGACCTGGTGTCCCGGGCGGCGGGGTAGACCTGGTGTCCCGGGCGGCGGGGTAGACCTGTTGTCCAAGGCCCCGGGGTAGACCTGGTGTCCCGGGCGGCGGGGTAGACCTGGTGTCCCGCGTCCCGGGGTAGACCTGGTGTCCCGGGCCCCGGGGTAGACCTGGTGTCCCCGGCGGCGGGGTAGACCTGGTGTCCCGCCGGCCCCGGGTTAGACCTGGTGTCCCGCAGGCCCCGGGGTAGACCTGGTCTCCCGGGCGGCGGGGTAGACCTGGTGTCCCTGGCCACGGGGTAGACCTGGTGTCCCGCCGGAACCGGGGTAGACCTGGTGTCACCGGCCACGGGGTAGACCTGGTGTCCCGCCGGCCCCGTGGTAGACCTGGTGTCCCCGGCCACGGGGTAGACATGGTGTCCCGCCGGACCCGGGGTAGACCTGGTGTCCCGGTCTCCGGGGTAGACCTGGTGTCCCCGTCCACGGGGTAGACCTGGTGTCCCGCCGGATTCGGGGTAGACCTGGTGTCCCGGGCTCCGGGGTAGACCTGGTGTCCCCGGCCACGGGGTAGACCTGGTGTCCCGCCGGACACGGGGTAGACCTGGTGTCCCCGGCCACGGTGTAGACCTGGTTTCCCGCCGGACACGGGGTAGACCTGGTGTCCCCGGCCACGGGGTAGACCTGGTGTCCCGTCGGCCCCGGGGTAGACCTGGTGTCCCGCCGGCCCCGTGGTACACCTGATGTCCCGGTCCCCGGGGTAGACCTGGTATCCAAGGCCCCAGGGTTGACCTGGTGTCCCGGGCCCCGGGGTAGACCTGGTGTCCCCGGCCACGGGGTAGACCTGGTGTCCCGCCGGCCACGGGGTAGACCTGGTGTCCCGGCGGACCCGGGGTAGACCTGGTGTCCCCGGCCACGTGGTAGACCTGGTGTCCCGCCGCATTCGTGGGAGACAAGGTGTACCCGGCCACGGGGTAGACCTGGTGTCCCGCCGGACCCGGGGTAGACCTGGTGTCCCGGGCTCCGGGGTAGACCTGGTGTCCCCGGCCACGGTGTAGACCTGGTGTCCCGCCGGCGCAAGGGTAGACCTGGTGTCCGGGGCCCCGGGGTAGACCTGGTGTCCCGCCGGCCCCGGGGTAGACCTGGTGTCCCGGGCCCCGAGGTAGACCTGGTGTCCAAGGCCACGGGGTAGACCTGGTGTCCCGGGCCCCGGGGTAGACCTGTTGTCCAAGGCCCAGGGTTAGACCTCGTGTGCACGGCCACGGGGTAGACCTGGTGTCCCGCCGGCCCCGGGTTAGACCTGGTGTCCCGCCGGATACGGGGTAGACCTGGTGTCCCGGGCTCCGGGGTAGACCTGGTGTCGCCGGCCACGGGGTAGACCTGGTGTCCCGGGCGGCGGGGTAGACCTGGTGTCCCGGGCGGCGGGGTAGACCTGGTGTCCCCGGCCGCGGGGTAGACCTGGTGTCCCGCCGGCCCCGGGGTAGACCTGGTGTCCCGCCGGCCCCGGGGTAGACCTGGTGTCCCGGGCCCCGGGGTAGACCTGGTGTCCCGGCCGCCGGGGTAGACCTGGTGTCCCGCCGGATTCGGGGTAGACCTGGTGTCCCGGGCTCCGGGGTAGAACTGGTGTCCCCGGCCACGGGGTAGACCTGGTGTCCCGCCGGACACGGGGTAGACCTGGTGTCCCCGGCCACGGGGTAGACCTGGTGTCCCGCCGGCCACGGGTTAGACCTGGTGTCCCGCCGGCCCCGTGGTAGACCTGGTGTCACGGGCCCCGAGGTAGACCTGGTGTCCAAGGCCACGGGGTAGACCTGGTGTCCCGGGCCACGGGGTAGACCTGGTGTCCCCGGCCACGGGGTAGACCTGGTGTCCCGCCGGCCACGGGGTAGACCAGGTGTCCCGCCGGACCCGGGGTAGACCAGGTGTCCCCGGCCACGTGGTAGACCTGGTGTCCCGCCGCATTCGGGGTAGACCTGGTGTCCCCGGCCACGGCGTAGACCTGGTGTCCCGCCGGACCCGGGGTAGACCTGGTGTCCCGCCGCATTCGGGGTAGAACTGGTGTCCCCGGCCACGGGGTAGACCTGGTGTCCCGGGCGGCGGGGTAGACCTGGTTTCCCGCGGCTCGGGGTAGACCTGGTGTCCCGGGCGGCGGGGTAGACCTGGTGTCCCGGGCGGCGGGGTAGACCTGGTGTCCCGCGGCCCGGGGTAGACCTGGTAGCCCGGGCGGCGGGGTAGACCTGGTGTCCCGGGCGGCGGGATAGACCTGTTGTCCAAGGCCCAGGGGTAGACCTGGTGTCCCCGGCCACGGGGTAGACCTGGTGTCCCGCCGGCCCCGTGGTAGACCTGGTGTCCCCGTCCACGAGGTAGACCTGGTGTCCCGCCGGACCCGGGGTAGACCTGGTGTCCCGGTCTCCGGGGTAGACCTGGTGTCCCCGGCCACGGGGTAGACCTGGTGTCCCGCCGGATTCGGGGTAGACCTGGTTTCCCGGGCTCCGGAGTAGACCTGGTGTCCCCGGCCACGGGGTAGACCTGGTGTCCCGCCGGACACGGGGAAGACCTGGTGTCCCCGGCCACGGGGTAGACCTGGTGTACCGCCGGCCCCGTGTTAGACCTGGTTTACCGCCGTCCCCGTGGTAGACCTGGTGTCCCGCCCCCCGGGGTAGACCTGGTGTCCAAGGCCACGGGGTAGACCTGGTGTCCCGGGCCCCGGGGTAGACCTGGTGTCCCGCCGGCCACGGGGTAGACCTGGTGTCCCGCAGGACCCAGGGTAGACCTGGTGTCCCCGGCCACGTGGTAGACCTGGTGTCCCGCCGCATACGGGGTAGACCTGGTGTCCCCGGCCACGGGGTAGACCTGGTGTCCCGCCGGACCCGGGGTAGACCTGGTGTCCCGCCGTATCCGGGGTAGACCTGGTGTCCCGACGCATCCGGGGTAGACCTGGTGTCCCGCCGGACCCGGGGTAGACCTGGTGTCCCCGGCCACGGGGTAGACCTGGTGTCCCGCCGGCACCGGGGTAGACCTGGTTTCCCCGGCCACGGGGTAGACCTGGTGTCCCGCCGGACCCCGGGTAGACCTGGTGTCCCTGGCCACGGGGTAGACCTGGTGTCCCGCCGGACCCGGGGTAGACCTGGTGTCACCGGCCACGGGGTAGACCTGGTGTCCCGCCGGCCGCGGGGTAGACCTGGTGTCCCCGGCCACGGGGTAGACATGGTGTCCCGCCGGATCCGGGGTAGACCTGGTGTCCCGGGATCCGGGGTAGACCTGGTGTCCCTGGCCACGGGGTAGACCTGGTGTACCGCCGGACTAGGGGTAGACCTGGTGACACCGGCCACGGTGTAGACCTGGTGTCCCGGGCTCCGGGGTAGACCTGGTGTCCCCGGGCACGGGGTAGACATGGTGTCCCGCCGGACCCGGGGTAGACCTGGTGTCCCGGTCTCCGGGGTAGACCTGGTGTCCCCGGCCACGGGGTAGACCTGGTGTCCCGCCGGATTCGGGGTAGACCTGGTGTCCCGGGCTCCGGGGTAGACCTGGTGTCCCCGGCCACGGGGTAGACCTGGTGTCCCGCCGGACACGGGGTAGACCTGGTGTCCCCGGCCACGGGGTAGACCTGGTGTCCCGCCGGCCACGGGTTAGACCTGGTGTCCCGCCGGCCCCGTGGTAGACCTGGTGTCACGGGCCCCGAGGTAGACCTGGTGTCCAAGGCCACGGGGTAGACCTGGTGTCCCGGGCCCCGGGGTAGACCTGGTTTCCCCGGCCACGGGGTAGACCTGGTGTCCCGCCGGCCACGGGGTAGACCAGGTGTCCCGCCGGACCCGGGGTAGACCTGGTGTCCCCGGCCACGTGGTAGACCTGGTGTCACGCCGCATTCGGGGTAGACCTGGTGTCCCCGGCCACGGGGTAGACCTGGTGTCCCGCCGGACCCGGGGTAGACCTGGTGTCCCGCAGCATTCGGGGTAGAACTGGTGTCCCCGGCCACGGGGTAGACCTGGTGTCCCGCCGGACCCGGGGTAGATCTGGTGTCCCGCCGGCCCCGGGGTAGACCTGGTGTCCCGGGCCCCGGGGTAGACCTGGTGTCCCGGCCGCCGGGGTAGACCTGGTGTCCAAGGCCACGGGGAAGACCTGGTGTCCCGGGACCGAGGGTAGACCTGGTGTCCCGGGCCCCGGGGTAGACCTGGTGTCCCGCCGGCCCCGGGGTAGACCTGGTGTCCAAGGCCCCGGGGTAGACCTGGTGTCCCGGGCCCCGGGGTAGACCTGGTGTCCCGGCCGCCGGGGTAGACCTGGTGTCCAAGGCCACGGGGAAGACCTGGTGTCCCGGGACCGAGGGTAGACCTGGTGTCCCGGGCCCCGGGGTAGACCTGGTGTCCCGCCGGCCACGGGGTAGACCTGGTTTCCCGCCGCATCCGGGGTAGACCTGGTGTCCCCGGCCACGGGGTAGACCTGGTGTCCCGCCGGATCCGGGGTAGACCTGGTGTCCCCGGCCACGGGGTAGACCTGGTGTCCCGCCGGACCCGGGGTAGATCTGGTGTCCTCGGCCACGGGGTAGACCTGGTGTCCCGGGCGGCGGGGTAGACCTGGTGTCCCGGGCGGCGGGGTAGACCTGGTGTCCCGCGGCCCGGGGTAGACCTGGTGTCCCCGGCCACGGGGTAGACCTGGTGACCCGTCCGCCCCGGGTTAGACCTGGTGTAACGCCGTCCCCGTGGTAGACCTGGTGTCCCGGCCCCCGGGGTAGACCTGGTGTCCAAGGCCACGGGGTAGACCTGGTGTCCCGGGCCCCGGGGTAGACCTGGTGTGCCCGGCCACGGGGTAGACCTGGTGTCCCGCCGGCCACGTGGTAGACCTGGTGTCCCGCCGGACCCAGGGTAGACCTGGTGTCCCCGGCCACGTGGTAGACCTGGTGTCCCGCCGCATCCGGGGTAGACCTGGTGTCCCCGGCCACGGGGTAGACCTGGTGTACCGCCGGACCCGGGGTAGACCTGGTATCCCGCCGCATTCGGGGTAGACCTGGTGTACCCGGCCACGGGGTAGACCTGGTGGCCCGCCGGACCCGGGGTAGACCTGGTGTCCCGGGCGGCGGGGTAGACCTTGTGTCCCCGGCCACGGGGTAGACCTGGTGTCCCGGGCGGCGGGGTAGACCTGGTGTCCCGCGGCCCGGGGAAGACCTGGTGTCCCGGGCGGCGGGGTAGACCTGGTGTCCCGCGGCCCGGGGTACACCTGGTGTCCCGGGCCCCGGGGTAGACCTGGTGTCCCGGGCGGCGGGGTAGACCTGGTGTCCCGCCGGCCCCGGGTTAGACCTGGTGTCCCGCAGGCCCCGGGGTAGACCTGGTCTCCCGGGCGGCGGGGTAGACCTGGTGTCCCGCGGCCCGGGGTAGACCTGGTGTCCCGGGCGGTGGGGTAGACCTGGTGTCCCGCCGGCCGCGGGGTAGACCTGGTTTCCCGGGCGTCGGGGTAGACCTGGTGTCCCCCGGCCCGGGGTAGACCTGGTGTCCCGCCGGCCCGGGGTAGACGTGGTGTCCCCGGCCACGGGTTAGACCTGGTGTCCCGCCGGATCCGGGGTAGACCTGGTGTCCCCGGCCACGGGGTAGACCTGGTGTCCCGCCGGTCCCGGGGTAGAGCTGGTGTCCCCGTCCACGGGGTAGACCTGGTGTCCCGCCGGATCCGGGGTAGACCTGGTGTCCCGGGCTCCGGGGTAGACCTGGTGTCCCCGGCCACGGGGTAGACCTGGTGTCCCGCCGCATCCGGGGTAGACCTGGTTTCCCCGGCCACGGGGTAGACCTGGTGTCCGGCCGGACCCGGGGTAGACCTGGTGTCCCCGGCCACGGGGTAGACCTGGTGTCCCGCCGTCCCAGGGGTAGACCTGGTGTACCGGGCGGCCGGGTAGACCTGGTGTCCCGCCGGATCCGGGGTAGACCTGGTGTCCCGGGCTCCGGGGTACACCTGGTGTCCGCGACCTCGGGGTAGACCTGGTTTCCCGCCGGACACGGGGTAGACCTGGTGTCCCCGGCCACGGGGTAGACCTGGTGTCCCGCCGGCCCCGGGGTAGACCTGGTGTCCCGCCGGCCCCGTGTAGACCTGGTGTCCCGCCGCATTCGGGGTAGACCTGGTGTACCCGGCCACGGGGTAGACCTGGTGTCCCGCCGGACCCGGGGTAGACCTGGTATCCCGCCGCATTCGGGGTAGACCTGGTGTACCGACGCCGGGGTAGACATGGTGCCCCGCCGTATCCGGGGTAGACCTGGTGTCCCGGGATCCGGGGTAGACCTGGTGTCCCTGGCCACGGGGTAGACCTGGTGTCCCGCAAGACCCGGGGTAGACCTGGTGTCACCGGCCACGGGGTAGACCTGGTGTCCCGCCGGCCCCGTGGTAGACCTGGTGTCCCCGGCCACGGGGTAGACATGGTGTCCCGCCGGACCCGGGGTAGACCTGGTGTCCCGGTCTCCGGGGTAGACCTGGTGTCCCCGTACACGGGGTAGACCTGGTGTCCCGCCGGATTCGGGGTAGACCTGGTGTTCCGGGCTCCGGGGTAGACCTGGTGTCCCCGGCCACGGGGTAGACCTGGTGTCCCGCCGGACACGGGGTAGACCTGGTGTCCCCGGCCACGGGGTAGACCTGGTGTCCCGGGCCCCGTGGTAGACCTGGTGTCCCGCCGGCCCCGGGTTAGACCTGGTGTCCCGCCGGCCCCGGGTTAGACCTGGTGTCCCGCCGGCCCCGTGGTAGACCTGGTCTCCCCGGCCACGTGGTAGACCTGGTGTCCCGCCGCATCCGGGGTAGACCTGGTGTCCCCGGCCACGGGGTAGACCTGGTGTCCCGCCGGACCCGGGGTAGACCTGGTGTCCCGCCGCATTCGGGGTAGAACTGGTGTCCCCGGCCACGGGGTAGACCTGGTGTCCCGCCGGACCCGGGGTAGACCTGGTGTCCAGGCTCCGGGGTAGACCTGGTGTCCCCGGCCACGGGGTAGACCTGGTGTCCCTGGCGGCGGGGTAGACCTGGTGTCCCGCGGCCCGGGGTAGACCTGGTGTCCCGGGCGGCGGGGTAGACCTGGTGTCCCGGGCCCCGGGGTAGACCTGGTGTCCAAGGCCCCGGGGTAGACCTGGTGTCCCGGGCCCCAGGGTAGACCTGGTGTCCCGGGCCCCGGGGTAGACCTGGTGTCCCGCCGGCCCAGGGGTAGACCTGGTGTCCCCGGCCACGTGGTAGACCTGGTGTCCCGCCGGATCCGGGGTAGACCTGGTGTCCCAGGCCACGGGGTAGACCTGGTGTCCCGCCGGGCCCCGGGGTAGACCTGGTGTCCCCGGCCACGGGGTAGACCTTGTGTCCCGCCTGATCCGGGATAGACCTGGTGTCACGGGCTCCGTGGTAGACCTGGTGTCCCCGGCCACGGGGTAGACCTGTTGTCCCGCCGCATACGAGGTAGACCTGGTGTTCCCGGCCACGGGGTAGACCTGGTTTCCCGCCGGATCCGGGGTAGACCTGGTGTCCCGGGCTCCGGGGTAGACCTGGTGTCCACGCTACGGGGTAGACCTGGTGTCCGGCCGGACCCGGGGTAGACCTGGTGTCCCGCCGGCCCCGAGGAAGACCTGTTGTCCCGGGCGGCGGGGTAGACCTGGTGTCCCGGCGGATCCGGGGTAGACCTGGTTTCCCGGGCTCCGGGGCACACCTGGTGTCCGCGACCACGGGGTAGACCTGGTTTCCCGCCGGACACGTGGTAGACCTGGTGTCCCCGGCCACGGGGTAGACCTGGTGTCCCGCCGGCCCCCGGGTAGACCTGGTGTCCCGCCGGCCCCGTGGTAGACGTGGTGTCCCAGGCCCCGGGGTAGACCTGGTATCCAAGGCTCCGGGGTAGACCTGGTGTCCCGGGCCCCGGGGTAGACCTGGTGTCCCCTGCCATGGGGTAGACCTGGTGTCCCGCCGGCCACGGGGTAGACCTGGTGTCCCGGCGGAACCGTGGTAGACCTGGTGTGCCCGGCCACGTGGTAGACCTGGTGTCCCGCCGCATACGGGGGAGACAAGGTGTCCCCGGACACGGGGTAGACCTGGTGTCCCGCCGGACCCGGGGTAGACCTGGTGTCCCGCCGCATTCGCGGTAGACCTGGTGTCCCCGGCCACGTGGTAGACCTGGTGTCCCGCCGGACCCGGGGTAGACCTGGTGTCCCGGGCTCCGGGGTAGACCTGGTGTCCCCGGCCACGGGGTAGACCTGGTGTCCCGCCGGCCCCAGGGTACACCTGGTGTCCGGGGCCCCGGGGTAGACCTGGTGTGCCGCCGGCCCCGGGGTAGACCTGGTGTCCCCGCCCACGGGGTAGACCTGGTGTCCCCGGCCACGTGGTAGACCTGGTGTACCACCGCATTCGGGGGAGACCTGGTGTCCCCGGCCACGGGGTAGAACTGGTGTCCCGCCGGACCCGGGGTAGACCTGGTGTCCCGCCGCATCCGGGGCAGACCTGGTGTCCCCGGCCACTGGGTAGACCTGGTGTCCCGCCGGACCCAAGTTAGACCTGGTCTCCCGGGCTCCGGGGTAGACCTGGTGTCCACGGCCACGGGGTAGACCTGGTGTCCGGCCGGTCACGGGGTAGACCTGGTGTCACCGGCCACGGGGTAGACCTGGTGTCCCGCCGGACCCGGGGTAGACCTGGTGTCCCGCCGGCACCGGGGTAGACCTGGTGTCCCCGGCCACGGGGTAGACCTGGTTTCCCTCCGCATCCGGGGTAGACCTGGTGTCCCCGGCCACGTGGTAGACCTGGTGTCCCGCCGGATCCGGGGTAGACCTGGTGTCCCAGGCCACGGGGTAGACCTGGTGTCCCGCCGGGCCCCGGGGTAGACCTGGTGTCCCCGGCCACGGGGTAGACCTTGTGTCCCGCCTGATCCGGGATAGACCTGGTGTCACGGGCTCCGTGGTAGACCTGGTGTCCCCGGCCACGGGGTAGACCTGTTGTCCCGCCGCATACGAGGTAGACCTGGTGTTCCCGGCCACGGGGTAGACCTGGTTTCCCGCCGGATCCGGGGTAGACCTGGTGTCCCGGGCTCCGGGGTAGACCTGGTGTCCACGCTACGGGGTAGACCTGGTGTCCGGCCGGACCCGGGGTAGACCTGGTGTCCCGCCGGCCCCGAGGAAGACCTGTTGTCCCGGGCGGCGGGGTAGACCTGGTGTCCCGGCGGATCCGGGGTAGACCTGGTTTCCCGGGCTCCGGGGCACACCTGGTGTCCGCGACCACGGGGTAGACCTGGTTTCCCGCCGGACACGTGGTAGACCTGGTGTCCCCGGCCACGGGGTAGACCTGGTGTCCCGCCGGCCCCCGGGTAGACCTGGTGTCCCGCCGGCCCCGTGGTAGACGTGGTGTCCCAGGCCCCGGGGTAGACCTGGTATCCAAGGCTCCGGGGTAGACCTGGTGTCCCGGGCCCCGGGGTAGACCTGGTGTCCCCTGCCACGGGGTAGACCTGGTGTCCCGCCGGCCACGGGGTAGACCTGGTGTCCCGGCGGAACCGTGGTAGACCTGGTGTGCCCGGCCACGTGGTAGACCTGGTGTCCCGCCGCATACGGGGGAGACAAGGTGTCCCCGGACACGGGGTAGACCTGGTGTCCCGCCGGACCCGGGGTAGACCTGGTGTCCCGCCGCATCCGCGGTAGACCTGGTGTCCCCGGCCACGTGGTAGACCTGGTGTCCCGCCGGACCCGGGGTAGACCTGGTGTCCCGGGCTCCGGGGTAGACCTGGTGTCCCCGGCCACGGGGTAGACCTGGTGTCCCGCCGGCCCCAGGGTACACCTGGTGTCCGGGGCCCCGGGGTAGACCTGGTGTGCCGCCGGCCCCGGGGTAGACCTGGTGTCCCCGCCCACGGGGTAGACCTGGTGTACCCGGCCACGTGGTAGACCTGGTGTACCACCGCATTCGGGGGAGACCTGGTGTCCCCGGCCACGGGGTAGAACTGGTGTCCCGCCGGACCCGGGGTAGACCTGGTGTCCCGCCGCATCCGGGGCAGACCTGGTGTCCCCGGCCACTGGGTAGACCTGGTGTCCCGCCGGACCCAAGTTAGACCTGGTCTCCCGGGCTCCGGGGTAGACCTGGTGTCCACGGCCACGGGGTAGACCTGGTGTCCGGCCGGTCACGGGGTAGACCTGGTGTCACCGGCCACGGGGTAGACCTGGTGTCCCGCCGGACCCGGGGTAGACCTGGTGTCCCGCCGGCACCGGGGTAGACCTGGTGTCCCCGGCCACGGGGTAGACCTGGTTTCCCTCCGCATCCGGGGTAGACCTGGTGTCCCCGGCCACGGGGTAGACCTGGTGTCCCGCCGGATCCGGGGTAGACCTGGTGTCCCCGGCCACGGGGTAGACCTGGTGTCCCGCCCGCCCCGGGGTAGATCTGGTGTCCTCGTCCACGGGGTAGACCTGGTGTCCCGGGCGGCGAGGTAGACCTGCTGCCCCGGGCGGCGGGGTAGACCTGGTGTCCCGCGGCCCGGGGTAGACTTGGTGTCCCGGGCGACGGGGTAGACCTGGTGTCCCGGGCGGCGGGGTAGACCTGTTGTCCAAGGCCCAGGGGTAGACCTGGTGTCCCGGGCGGCGGGGTAGACCTGGTGTCCCGCGGCCCGGGGTAGACCTGGTGTCCCGGGCCCCGGGGTAGACCTGGTGTCCCGGGCGGCGGGGTAGACCTGGTGTCCCGCCGGCCCCGGGTTAGACCTGGTGTCCCGCAGGCCACGGGGTAGACCTGGTGTCCCGCCGGATCCGCGGTAGACCTGGTGTCCCGGGCTCCGGGGTAGACCTGGTGTCCACGGCCACAGGGTATACCTGGTGTCCCGCCGGCCACGGGGCAGACGTGGTGTCCCCGGCCACGGGGTAGACCTGGTGTCCCGCCGGATCCGGGGTAGACCTGGTGTCCCCGGCCACGGGGTAGACCTGGTGTCCCGCCGGCCGCGGTGTAGACCTGGTTTCCCGGGCGGCGGGGTCGACCTGGTGTCCCCGGCCACGGGGTAGACCTGGTGTCACGCCGGGCCCCGGGGTAGACCTGGTGTCCCCGGCCACGGGGTAGACCTGGTGTCCCGCCGGATCCGGGGTAGACCTGGTGTCCCCGGCCACGGGTTAGACCTGGTGTCCCGCCGGCCCCGGGGTAGATCTGGTGTCCTCGGCCACGGGGTAGACCTGGTGTCCCGGGCGGCGGGGTAGACCTGGTGTCCCGGGCGGCGGGGTAGACCTGGTTTCCCGCGGCACGGGGTAGACCTGGTGTCCCGGGCGGCGGGGTAGACCTGGTGTCCCGGGCGGCGGGGTAGACCTGTTGTCCAAGGCCCCGGGGTAGACCTGGTGTCCCGGGCGGCGGGGTAGACCTGGTGTCCCGCGTCCCGGGGTAGACCTGGTGTCCCGGGCCCCGGGGTAGACCTGGTGTCCCCGGCGGCGGGGTAAACCTGGTGTCCCGCCGGCCCCGGGTTAGACCTGGTGTCCCGCAGGCCCCGGGGTAGACCTGGTCTCCCGGGCGGCGGGGTAGACCTGGTGTCCCTGGCCACGGGGTAGACCTGGTGTCCCGCCGGAACCGGGGTAGACCTGGTGTCACCGGCCACGGGGTAGACCTGGTGTCCCGCCGGCCCCGTGGTAGACCTGGTGTCCCCGGCCACGGGGTAGACATGGTGTCCCGCCGGACCCGGGGTAGACCTGGTGTCCCGGTCTCCGGGGTAGACCTGGTGTCCCCGTCCACGGGGTAGACCTGGTGTCCCGCCGGATTCGGGGTAGACCTGGTGTCCCGGGCTCCGGGGTAGACCTGGTGTCCCCGGCCACGGGGTAGACCTGGTGTCCCGCCGGACACGGGGTAGACCTGGTGTCCCCGGCCACGGTGTAGACCTGGTTTCCCGCCGGACACGGGGTAGACCTGGTGTCCCCGGCCACGGGGTAGACCTGGTGTCCCGTCGGCCCCGGGGTAGACCTGGTGTCCCGCCGGCCCCGTGGTACACCTGATGTCCCGGTCCCCGGGGTAGACCTGGTATCCAAGGCCCCAGGGTTGACCTGGTGTCCCGGGCCCCGGGGTAGACCTGGTGTCCCCGGCCACGGGGTAGACCTGGTGTCCCGCCGGCCACGGGGTAGACCTGGTGTCCCGGCGGACCCGGGGTAGACCTGGTGTCCCCGGCCACGTGGTAGACCTGGTGTCCCGCCGCATTCGTGGGAGACAAGGTGTACCCGGCCACGGGGTAGACCTGGTGTCCCGCCGGACCCGGGGTAGACCTGGTGTCCCGGGCTCCGGGGTAGACCTGGTGTCCCCGGCCACGGTGTAGACCTGGTGTCCCGCCGGCGCAAGGGTAGACCTGGTGTCCGGGGCCCCGGGGTAGACCTGGTGTCCCGCCGGCCCCGGGGTAGACCTGGTGTCCCGGGCCCCGAGGTAGACCTGGTGTCCAAGGCCACGGGGTAGACCTGGTGTCCCGGGCCCCGGGGTAGACCTGTTGTCCAAGGCCCAGGGTTAGACCTCGTGTGCACGGCCACGGGGTAGACCTGGTGTCCCGCCGGCCCCGGGTTAGACCTGGTGTCCCGCCGGATACGGGGTAGACCTGGTGTCCCGGGCTCCGGGGTAGACCTGGTGTCGCCGGCCACGGGGTAGACCTGGTGTCCCGGGCGGCGGGGTAGACCTGGTGTCCCGGGCGGCGGGGTAGACCTGGTGTCCCCGGCCGCGGGGTAGACCTGGTGTCCCGCCGGCCCCGGGGTAGACCTGGTGTCCCGCCGGCCCCGGGGTAGACCTGGTGTCCCGGGCCCCGGGGTAGACCTGGTGTCCCGGCCGCCGGGGTAGACCTGGTGTCCCGCCGGATTCGGGGTAGACCTGGTGTCCCGGGCTCCGGGGTAGAACTGGTGTCCCCGGCCACGGGGTAGACCTGGTGTCCCGCCGGACACGGGGTAGACCTGGTGTCCCCGGCCACGGGGTAGACCTGGTGTCCCGCCGGCCACGGGTTAGACCTGGTGTCCCGCCGGCCCCGTGGTAGACCTGGTGTCACGGGCCCCGAGGTAGACCTGGTGTCCAAGGCCACGGGGTAGACCTGGTGTCCCGGGCCACGGGGTAGACCTGGTGTCCCCGGCCACGGGGTAGACCTGGTGTCCCGCCGGCCACGGGGTAGACCAGGTGTCCCGCCGGACCCGGGGTAGACCAGGTGTCCCCGGCCACGTGGTAGACCTGGTGTCCCGCCGCATTCGGGGTAGACCTGGTGTCCCCGGCCACGGCGTAGACCTGGTGTCCCGCCGGACCCGGGGTAGACCTGGTGTCCCGCCGCATTCGGGGTAGAACTGGTGTCCCCGGCCACGGGGTAGACCTGGTGTCCCGGGCGGCGGGGTAGACCTGGTTTCCCGCGGCTCGGGGTAGACCTGGTGTCCCGGGCGGCGGGGTAGACCTGGTGTCCCGGGCGGCGGGGTAGACCTGGTGTCCCGCGGCCCGGGGTAGACCTGGTAGCCCGGGCGGCGGGGTAGACCTGGTGTCCCGGGCGGCGGGATAGACCTGTTGTCCAAGGCCCAGGGGTAGACCTGGTGTCCCCGGCCACGGGGTAGACCTGGTGTCCCGCCGGCCCCGTGGTAGACCTGGTGTCCCCGTCCACGAGGTAGACCTGGTGTCCCGCCGGACCCGGGGTAGACCTGGTGTCCCGGTCTCCGGGGTAGACCTGGTGTCCCCGGCCACGGGGTAGACCTGGTGTCCCGCCGGATTCGGGGTAGACCTGGTTTCCCGGGCTCCGGAGTAGACCTGGTGTCCCCGGCCACGGGGTAGACCTGGTGTCCCGCCGGACACGGGGAAGACCTGGTGTCCCCGGCCACGGGGTAGACCTGGTGTACCGCCGGCCCCGTGTTAGACCTGGTTTACCGCCGTCCCCGTGGTAGACCTGGTGTCCCGCCCCCCGGGGTAGACCTGGTGTCCAAGGCCACGGGGTAGACCTGGTGTCCCGGGCCCCGGGGTAGACCTGGTGTCCCGCCGGCCACGGGGTAGACCTGGTGTCCCGCAGGACCCAGGGTAGACCTGGTGTCCCCGGCCACGTGGTAGACCTGGTGTCCCGCCGCATACGGGGTAGACCTGGTGTCCCCGGCCACGGGGTAGACCTGGTGTCCCGCCGGACCCGGGGTAGACCTGGTGTCCCGCCGTATCCGGGGTAGACCTGGTGTCCCGACGCATCCGGGGTAGACCTGGTGTCCCGCCGGACCCGGGGTAGACCTGGTGTCCCCGGCCACGGGGTAGACCTGGTGTCCCGCCGGCACCGGGGTAGACCTGGTTTCCCCGGCCACGGGGTAGACCTGGTGTCCCGCCGGACCCCGGGTAGACCTGGTGTCCCTGGCCACGGGGTAGACCTGGTGTCCCGCCGGACCCGGGGTAGACCTGGTGTCACCGGCCACGGGGTAGACCTGGTGTCCCGCCGGCCGCGGGGTAGACCTGGTGTCCCCGGCCACGGGGTAGACATGGTGTCCCGCCGGATCCGGGGTAGACCTGGTGTCCCGGGATCCGGGGTAGACCTGGTGTCCCTGGCCACGGGGTAGACCTGGTGTACCGCCGGACTAGGGGTAGACCTGGTGACACCGGCCACGGTGTAGACCTGGTGTCCCGGGCTCCGGGGTAGACCTGGTGTCCCCGGGCACGGGGTAGACATGGTGTCCCGCCGGACCCGGGGTAGACCTGGTGTCCCGGTCTCCGGGGTAGACCTGGTGTCCCCGGCCACGGGGTAGACCTGGTGTCCCGCCGGATTCGGGGTAGACCTGGTGTCCCGGGCTCCGGGGTAGACCTGGTGTCCCCGGCCACGGGGTAGACCTGGTGTCCCGCCGGACACGGGGTAGACCTGGTGTCCCCGGCCACGGGGTAGACCTGGTGTCCCGCCGGCCACGGGTTAGACCTGGTGTCCCGCCGGCCCCGTGGTAGACCTGGTGTCACGGGCCCCGAGGTAGACCTGGTGTCCAAGGCCACGGGGTAGACCTGGTGTCCCGGGCCCCGGGGTAGACCTGGTTTCCCCGGCCACGGGGTAGACCTGGTGTCCCGCCGGCCACGGGGTAGACCAGGTGTCCCGCCGGACCCGGGGTAGACCTGGTGTCCCCGGCCACGTGGTAGACCTGGTGTCACGCCGCATTCGGGGTAGACCTGGTGTCCCCGGCCACGGGGTAGACCTGGTGTCCCGCCGGACCCGGGGTAGACCTGGTGTCCCGCAGCATTCGGGGTAGAACTGGTGTCCCCGGCCACGGGGTAGACCTGGTGTCCCGCCGGACCCGGGGTAGATCTGGTGTCCCGCCGGCCCCGGGGTAGACCTGGTGTCCCGGGCCCCGGGGTAGACCTGGTGTCCCGGCCGCCGGGGTAGACCTGGTGTCCAAGGCCACGGGGAAGACCTGGTGTCCCGGGACCGAGGGTAGACCTGGTGTCCCGGGCCCCGGGGTAGACCTGGTGTCCCGCCGGCCCCGGGGTAGACCTGGTGTCCAAGGCCCCGGGGTAGACCTGGTGTCCCGGGCCCCGGGGTAGACCTGGTGTCCCGGCCGCCGGGGTAGACCTGGTGTCCAAGGCCACGGGGAAGACCTGGTGTCCCGGGACCGAGGGTAGACCTGGTGTCCCGGGCCCCGGGGTAGACCTGGTGTCCCGCCGGCCACGGGGTAGACCTGGTTTCCCGCCGCATCCGGGGTAGACCTGGTGTCCCCGGCCACGGGGTAGACCTGGTGTCCCGCCGGATCCGGGGTAGACCTGGTGTCCCCGGCCACGGGGTAGACCTGGTGTCCCGCCGGACCCGGGGTAGATCTGGTGTCCTCGGCCACGGGGTAGACCTGGTGTCCCGGGCGGCGGGGTAGACCTGGTGTCCCGGGCGGCGGGGTAGACCTGGTGTCCCGCGGCCCGGGGTAGACCTGGTGTCCCCGGCCACGGGGTAGACCTGGTGACCCGTCCGCCCCGGGTTAGACCTGGTGTAACGCCGTCCCCGTGGTAGACCTGGTGTCCCGGCCCCCGGGGTAGACCTGGTGTCCAAGGCCACGGGGTAGACCTGGTGTCCCGGGCCCCGGGGTAGACCTGGTGTGCCCGGCCACGGGGTAGACCTGGTGTCCCGCCGGCCACGTGGTAGACCTGGTGTCCCGCCGGACCCAGGGTAGACCTGGTGTCCCCGGCCACGTGGTAGACCTGGTGTCCCGCCGCATCCGGGGTAGACCTGGTGTCCCCGGCCACGGGGTAGACCTGGTGTACCGCCGGACCCGGGGTAGACCTGGTATCCCGCCGCATTCGGGGTAGACCTGGTGTACCCGGCCACGGGGTAGACCTGGTGTCCCGCCGGACCCGGGGTAGACCTGGTGTCCCGGGCGGCGGGGTAGACCTTGTGTCCCCGGCCACGGGGTAGACCTGGTGTCCCGGGCGGCGGGGTAGACCTGGTGTCCCGCGGCCCGGGGAAGACCTGGTGTCCCGGGCGGCGGGGTAGACCTGGTGTCCCGCGGCCCGGGGTACACCTGGTGTCCCGGGCCCCGGGGTAGACCTGGTGTCCCGGGCGGCGGGGTAGACCTGGTGTCCCGCCGGCCCCGGGATAGACCTGGTGTCCCGCAGGCCCCGGGGTAGACCTGGTCTCCCGGGCGGCGGGGTAGACCTGGTGTCCCGCGGCCCGGGGTAGACCTGGTGTCCCGGGCGGTGGGGTAGACCTGGTGTCCCGCCGGCCGCGGGGTAGACCTGGTTTCCCGGGCGTCGGGGTAGACCTGGTGTCCCCCGGCCCGGGGTAGACCTGGTGTCCCGCCGGCCCGGGGTAGACGTGGTGTTCCCGCCCACGGGTTAGACCTGGTGTCCCGCCGGATCCGGGGTAGACCTGGTGTCCCCGGCCACGGGGTAGACCTGGTGTCCCGCCGGTCCCGGGGTAGAGCTGGTGTCCCCGTCCACGGGGTAGACCTGGTGTCCCGCCGGATCCGGGGTAGACCTGGTGTCCCGGGCTCCGGGGTAGACCTGGTGTCCCCGGCCACGGGGTAGACCTGGTGTCCCGCCGCATCCGGGGTAGACCTGGTTTCCCCGGCCACGGGGTAGACCTGGTGTCCGGCCGGACCCGGGGTAGACCTGGTGTCCCCGGCCACGGGGTAGACCTGGTGTCCCGCCGTCCCAGGGGTAGACCTGGTGTACCGGGCGGCCGGGTAGACCTGGTGTCCCGCCGGATCCGGGGTAGACCTGGTGTCCCGGGCTCCGGGGTACACCTGGTGTCCGCGACCTCGGGGTAGACCTGGTTTCCCGCCGGACACGGGGTAGACCTGGTGTCCCCGGCCACGGGGTAGACCTGGTGTCCCGCCGGCCCCGGGGTAGACCTGGTGTCCCGCCGGCCCCGTGTAGACCTGGTGTCCCGCCGCATTCGGGGTAGACCTGGTGTACCCGGCCACGGGGTAGACCTGGTGTCCCGCCGGACCCGGGGTAGACCTGGTATCCCGCCGCATTCGGGGTAGACCTGGTGTACCGACGCCGGGGTAGACATGGTGCCCCGCCGTATCCGGGGTAGACCTGGTGTCCCGGGATCCGGGGTAGACCTGGTGTCCCTGGCCACGGGGTAGACCTGGTGTCCCGCAAGACCCGGGGTAGACCTGGTGTCACCGGCCACGGGGTAGACCTGGTGTCCCGCCGGCCCCGTGGTAGACCTGGTGTCCCCGGCCACGGGGTAGACATGGTGTCCCGCCGGACCCGGGGTAGACCTGGTGTCCCGGTCTCCGGGGTAGACCTGGTGTCCCCGTACACGGGGTAGACCTGGTGTCCCGCCGGATTCGGGGTAGACCTGGTGTTCCGGGCTCCGGGGTAGACCTGGTGTCCCCGGCCACGGGGTAGACCTGGTGTCCCGCCGGACACGGGGTAGACCTGGTGTCCCCGGCCACGGGGTAGACCTGGTGTCCCGGGCCCCGTGGTAGACCTGGTGTCCCGCCGGCCCCGGGTTAGACCTGGTGTCCCGCCGGCCCCGGGTTAGACCTGGTGTCCCGCCGGCCCCGTGGTAGACCTGGTCTCCCCGGCCACGTGGTAGACCTGGTGTCCCGCCGCATCCGGGGTAGACCTGGTGTCCCCGGCCACGGGGTAGACCTGGTGTCCCGCCGGACCCGGGGTAGACCTGGTGTCCCGCCGCATTCGGGGTAGAACTGGTGTCCCCGGCCACGGGGTAGACCTGGTGTCCCGCCGGACCCGGGGTAGACCTGGTGTCCAGGCTCCGGGGTAGACCTGGTGTCCCCGGCCACGGGGTAGACCTGGTGTCCCTGGCGGCGGGGTAGACCTGGTGTCCCGCGGCCCGGGGTAGACCTGGTGTCCCGGGCGGCGGGGTAGACCTGGTGTCCCGGGCCCCGGGGTAGACCTGGTGTCCAAGGCCCCGGGGTAGACCTGGTGTCCCGGGCCCCAGGGTAGACCTGGTGTCCCGGGCCCCGGGGTAGACCTGGTGTCCCGCCGGCCCAGGGGTAGACCTGGTGTCCCCGGCCACGTGGTAGACCTGGTGTCCCGCCGGATCCGGGGTAGACCTGGTGTCCCAGGCCACGGGGTAGACCTGGTGTCCCGCCGGGCCCCGGGGTAGACCTGGTGTCCCCGGCCACGGGGTAGACCTTGTGTCCCGCCTGATCCGGGATAGACCTGGTGTCACGGGCTCCGTGGTAGACCTGGTGTCCCCGGCCACGGGGTAGACCTGTTGTCCCGCCGCATACGAGGTAGACCTGGTGTTCCCGGCCACGGGGTAGACCTGGTTTCCCGCCGGATCCGGGGTAGACCTGGTGTCCCGGGCTCCGGGGTAGACCTGGTGTCCACGCTACGGGGTAGACCTGGTGTCCGGCCGGACCCGGGGTAGACCTGGTGTCCCGCCGGCCCCGAGGAAGACCTGTTGTCCCGGGCGGCGGGGTAGACCTGGTGTCCCGGCGGATCCGGGGTAGACCTGGTTTCCCGGGCTCCGGGGCACACCTGGTGTCCGCGACCACGGGGTAGACCTGGTTTCCCGCCGGACACGTGGTAGACCTGGTGTCCCCGGCCACGGGGTAGACCTGGTGTCCCGCCGGCCCCCGGGTAGACCTGGTGTCCCGCCGGCCCCGTGGTAGACGTGGTGTCCCAGGCCCCGGGGTAGACCTGGTATCCAAGGCTCCGGGGTAGACCTGGTGTCCCGGGCCCCGGGGTAGACCTGGTGTCCCCTGCCATGGGGTAGACCTGGTGTCCCGCCGGCCACGGGGTAGACCTGGTGTCCCGGCGGAACCGTGGTAGACCTGGTGTGCCCGGCCACGTGGTAGACCTGGTGTCCCGCCGCATACGGGGGAGACAAGGTGTCCCCGGACACGGGGTAGACCTGGTGTCCCGCCGGACCCGGGGTAGACCTGGTGTCCCGCCGCATTCGCGGTAGACCTGGTGTCCCCGGCCACGTGGTAGACCTGGTGTCCCGCCGGACCCGGGGTAGACCTGGTGTCCCGGGCTCCGGGGTAGACCTGGTGTCCCCGGCCACGGGGTAGACCTGGTGTCCCGCCGGCCCCAGGGTACACCTGGTGTCCGGGGCCCCGGGGTAGACCTGGTGTGCCGCCGGCCCCGGGGTAGACCTGGTGTCCCCGCCCACGGGGTAGACCTGGTGTCCCCGGCCACGTGGTAGACCTGGTGTACCACCGCATTCGGGGGAGACCTGGTGTCCCCGGCCACGGGGTAGAACTGGTGTCCCGCCGGACCCGGGGTAGACCTGGTGTCCCGCCGCATCCGGGGCAGACCTGGTGTCCCCGGCCACTGGGTAGACCTGGTGTCCCGCCGGACCCAAGTTAGACCTGGTCTCCCGGGCTCCGGGGTAGACCTGGTGTCCACGGCCACGGGGTAGACCTGGTGTCCGGCCGGTCACGGGGTAGACCTGGTGTCACCGGCCACGGGGTAGACCTGGTGTCCCGCCGGACCCGGGGTAGACCTGGTGTCCCGCCGGCACCGGGGTAGACCTGGTGTCCCCGGCCACGGGGTAGACCTGGTTTCCCTCCGCATCCGGGGTAGACCTGGTGTCCCCGGCCACGTGGTAGACCTGGTGTCCCGCCGGATCCGGGGTAGACCTGGTGTCCCAGGCCACGGGGTAGACCTGGTGTCCCGCCGGGCCCCGGGGTAGACCTGGTGTCCCCGGCCACGGGGTAGACCTTGTGTCCCGCCTGATCCGGGATAGACCTGGTGTCACGGGCTCCGTGGTAGACCTGGTGTCCCCGGCCACGGGGTAGACCTGTTGTCCCGCCGCATACGAGGTAGACCTGGTGTTCCCGGCCACGGGGTAGACCTGGTTTCCCGCCGGATCCGGGGTAGACCTGGTGTCCCGGGCTCCGGGGTAGACCTGGTGTCCACGCTACGGGGTAGACCTGGTGTCCGGCCGGACCCGGGGTAGACCTGGTGTCCCGCCGGCCCCGAGGAAGACCTGTTGTCCCGGGCGGCGGGGTAGACCTGGTGTCCCGGCGGATCCGGGGTAGACCTGGTTTCCCGGGCTCCGGGGCACACCTGGTGTCCGCGACCACGGGGTAGACCTGGTTTCCCGCCGGACACGTGGTAGACCTGGTGTCCCCGGCCACGGGGTAGACCTGGTGTCCCGCCGGCCCCCGGGTAGACCTGGTGTCCCGCCGGCCCCGTGGTAGACGTGGTGTCCCAGGCCCCGGGGTAGACCTGGTATCCAAGGCTCCGGGGTAGACCTGGTGTCCCGGGCCCCGGGGTAGACCTGGTGTCCCCTGCCACGGGGTAGACCTGGTGTCCCGCCGGCCACGGGGTAGACCTGGTGTCCCGGCGGAACCGTGGTAGACCTGGTGTGCCCGGCCACGTGGTAGACCTGGTGTCCCGCCGCATACGGGGGAGACAAGGTGTCCCCGGACACGGGGTAGACCTGGTGTCCCGCCGGACCCGGGGTAGACCTGGTGTCCCGCCGCATCCGCGGTAGACCTGGTGTCCCCGGCCACGTGGTAGACCTGGTGTCCCGCCGGACCCGGGGTAGACCTGGTGTCCCGGGCTCCGGGGTAGACCTGGTGTCCCCGGCCACGGGGTAGACCTGGTGTCCCGCCGGCCCCAGGGTACACCTGGTGTCCGGGGCCCCGGGGTAGACCTGGTGTGCCGCCGGCCCCGGGGTAGACCTGGTGTCCCCGCCCACGGGGTAGACCTGGTGTACCCGGCCACGTGGTAGACCTGGTGTACCACCGCATTCGGGGGAGACCTGGTGTCCCCGGCCACGGGGTAGAACTGGTGTCCCGCCGGACCCGGGGTAGACCTGGTGTCCCGCCGCATCCGGGGCAGACCTGGTGTCCCCGGCCACTGGGTAGACCTGGTGTCCCGCCGGACCCAAGTTAGACCTGGTCTCCCGGGCTCCGGGGTAGACCTGGTGTCCACGGCCACGGGGTAGACCTGGTGTCCGGCCGGTCACGGGGTAGACCTGGTGTCACCGGCCACGGGGTAGACCTGGTGTCCCGCCGGACCCGGGGTAGACCTGGTGTCCCGCCGGCACCGGGGTAGACCTGGTGTCCCCGGCCACGGGGTAGACCTGGTTTCCCTCCGCATCCGGGGTAGACCTGGTGTCCCCGGCCACGGGGTAGACCTGGTGTCCCGCCGGATCCGGGGTAGACCTGGTGTCCCCGGCCACGGGGTAGACCTGGTGTCCCGCCCGCCCCGGGGTAGATCTGGTGTCCTCGTCCACGGGGTAGACCTGGTGTCCCGGGCGGCGAGGTAGACCTGCTGCCCCGGGCGGCGGGGTAGACCTGGTGTCCCGCGGCACGGGGTAGACTTGGTGTCCCGGGCGACGGGGTAGACCTGGTGTCCCGGGCGGCGGGGTAGACCTGTTGTCCAAGGCCCAGGGGTAGACCTGGTGTCCCGGGCGGCGGGGTAGACCTGGTGTCCCGCGGCCCGGGGTAGACCTGGTGTCCCGGGCCCCGGGGTAGACCTGGTGTCCCGGACGGCGGGGTAGACCTGGTGTCCCGCCGGCCCCGGGTTAGACCTGGTGTCCCGCAGGCCACGGGGTAGACCTGGTGTCCCGCCGGATCCGCGGTAGACCTGGTGTCCCGGGCTCCGGGGTAGACCTGGTGTCCACGGCCACAGGGTATACCTGGTGTCCCGCCGGCCACGGGGCAGACGTGGTGTCCCCGGCCACGGGGTAGACCTGGTGTCCCGCCGGATCCGGGGTAGACCTGGTGTCCCCGGCCACGGGGTAGACCTGGTGTCCCGCCGGGCCGCGGGGTAGAGCTGGTGTCCCCGACCACGGGTTAGACCTGGTGTCCCGCCGGATCCGGGGTAGACCTGGTGTCCAGGGCTCCCGGGTAGACCTGGTGTCCCCGGCCACGGGGTAGACCTGGTGTCCCGCCGCATACGGGGTAGACCTGGTGTCCCCGGCCACGGGGTAGACCTGGTGTCCCGCCGGATCCCGGGTAGACCTGGTGTCCCGGGCTCCGGGGTAGACCTGGTGTCCACGGCCACAGGGTAGACCTGGTGTCCGGCCGGACCCGGGGTAGACCTGGTGTCCCCGGCCACGGGGTAGACCTGGTGTCCCGCCGGCCACGGGGTAGACCTGGTGTCCCCGTCCACGGGGTAGACCTGGTTTCCCGCCGGACCCGGGGTAGACCTGGTGTCCCCGGCCAAGGGGTAGACCTGGTGTCCCGCCGGCCCCGGGTTAGACCTGGTGTCCCTGGCCACGGGGTAGACCTGGTGTCCCGCCGGACTCGGGATAGACCTGGTGTCACCGGCCACGGGGTAGACCTGGTGTCCCGCCGGCCACGGGGTAGACCTGGTGTCCCCGGCAACGGGGTAGACCTGGTGTCCCGCCGCATACGGGGTAGACCTGGTGTCCCGGGATCCGGGGTAGACCTGGTGTCCCTGGCCACGGGGTAGACCTGGTGTCCCGACGGACCCGGGGTAGACCTGGTGTCAACGGCCACGGGGTAGACCTGGTGTCCCGCCGGCCCCGGGGTAGACCTGGTGTCCCCGGCCACGGGGTAGACATGGTGTCCCGCCGGACCCGGGGTAGACCTGGTGTCCCGGTCTCCGGGGTAGACCTGGTGTCCCCGGCCACGGGGTAGACCTGGTGTCCTGCCGGATTCGGGGTAGACCTGGTGTCCCGGGCTCCGGGGTAGACCTTGTGTCCCCGGCCACGGGGTAGACCTGGTGTCCCGCTGGACACGGGGTAGACCTGGTGTCCCCGGCCACGGGGTAGACCCGGTGTCCCGCCGGCTCCGGGTTAGACCTGGTGTGCCGCCGGCCCCGTGGTAGACCTGGTGTCCCGGGCCCCGAGGTAGACCTGGTGTCCAAGGCCACGGGGTAGACCTGGCGTCCCGGGCCCCGGGGTAGACCTGGTCTCCGCGGCCACGGGGTAGACCTGGTGTCCCGCCGGCCACGGGGTAGACCTGGTGTCCCGGCGGACCCGGGGTAGACCTGGTGTCCCCGGCCACGTGGTAGACCTGGTGTCCCGCCGCATCGGGGGTAGACCTGGTGTCCCAGGCCACGGGGTAGACCTGGTGTCCCGCCGGACCCGGGGTAGACCTGGTGTCCCGCCGCATTCGGGGTAGACCTGGTGTCCCCGGCCACGGGGTAGACCTGGTGTCCCGCCGGACCCGGGGTAGACCTGGTGTCCCGGCCTCCGGGTTAGACCTGGTGTCCCCGCCCACGGGGTAGACCTGGTGTCCCCGGCCACGTGGTAGACCTGGTGTACCGCCGCATTCGGGGGAGACCTGGTGTCCCCGGCCACGGGGTAGAACTGGTGTCCCGCCGGACCCGGGGTAGACCTGGTGTCCCGCCGCATTCGGTGCAGACCTGGTGTCCCCGGCCACGGGGTAGACCTGGTTTCCCGCCGGCCGCGGGGTAGACCTGGTGTCCCGGTCATCGGGGTAGACCTGGTGTCCCCGGCCAAGGGGTAGACCTGGTGTCCCGCCGGATTCGGGGTAGACCTGATGTCCCGGGCTCCGGGGTAGACCTGGTGTCCCCGGCCACGGGGTAGACCTGGTGTCCCGCAGGACACGGGGTAGAACTGGTGTCCCCGGCCACGGGGTAGACCTGGTGTCCCGGGCCCCTGGTTAGACCTGGTGTCCAAGGCCCCGGGGTAGACCTGGTGTCCCGGGCCCCGGGGTAGACCTGGTGTCCCCGGCCACGGGGTAGACCTGGTGTACCGCCGGCCACGGGGTAGACCTGGTATCCCGCCGGACCCGGGGTAGACCTGGTGTCCCCGGCCACGTGGTACACCTTGTGTCCCGCCGCATCCGGGGTAGACCTGGTGTTCCCGGCCACGGGGTAGACCTGGTGTCCCGCCGGACCCGGGGTAGACCTGGTGTCCCGCCGCATTCGGGGTAGACCTGGTGTCCCCGGCCACGGGGTAGACCTGGTGTCCCGCCGGACCCGGGGTAGACCTGGTGTCCCGGGCTCCGGGGATAGACCTGGTGTCCCGGGCGGCGGGGTAGACCTGGTGTCCCGCCGGCCCCGGGGTAGACCTGGTGTCCCGCCGCATACGGGGTAGACCTGGTGTCCCCGGCCACGGGGTAGACCTGGTGTCCCGCCGGATCCGGGGTAGACCTGGTGTCCCGGGCTCCGAGGTAGACCTGGTGTCCACGGCCACGGGGTAGACCTGGTGTCCGGCCGGACCCGCGGTAGACCTGGTGTCCCCGGCCACGGGGTAGACCTGGTTTCCCGCCGGACCCGTGGTAGACCTGGTGTCCCGCCGGCCCCGGGATAGACCTGGTGTCCCCGGCCACGGGGTAGACCTGGTGTCCCGCCGCATCCGGGGAGACCTGGTGTCCCCGGCCACGGGGTAGACCTGGTGTCCCGCCGGATCCGGGGTAGACCTGGTGTACCCGGCCACGGGGTAGACCTGGTGTCCCGCCGGACCCGGGGAAGACCTGGTATCCCGCCGCATTCGGGGTAGACCTGGTGTACCCGCCCACGGGGTAGACATGGTGCCCCGCCGTATCCGGGGTAGACCTGGTGTCCCGGGATCCGGGGTAGACCTGGTGTCCCTGGCCACGGGGTAGACCTGGTGTCCCGCAAGACCCGGGGTAGACCTGGTGTCAGCGTCCACGGGGTAGACCTGGTGTCCCGCCGGCCCCGTGGTAGACCTGGTGTCCCCGGCCACGGGGTAGACATGGTGTCCCGCCGGACCCGGGGTAGACCTGGTGTCCCGGTCTCCGGGGTAGACCTGGTGTCCCCGTACACGTGGTAGACCTGGTGTCCCGCCGGATTCGGGGTAGACCTGGTGTCCCGGGCTCCGGGGTAGACCTGGTGTCCCCGGCCACGGGGTAGACCTGGTGTTCCGCCGGACACGGGGTAGACCTGGTGTCCCCGGCCACGGGGTAGACCTGGTCTCCCGGGCCCCGTGGTAGACCTGGTGTCCCGCCGGCCCCGGGTTAGACCTGGTGTCCCGCCGGCCCCGGGTTAGACCTGGTGTCACGCCGGCCCCGTGGTAGACCTGGTCTCCCCGGCCACGTGGTAGACCTGGTGTCCCGCCGCATCCGGGGTAGACCTGGTGTCCTCGGCCACGGGGTAGACCTGGTGTCCCGCCGGACCCGGGGTAGACCTGGTGTCCCGCCGCATTCGGGGTAGAACTGGTGTCCCCGGCCACGGGGTAGACCTGGTGTCCCGCCGGACCCGGGGTAGACCTGGTGTCCAGGCTCCGGGGTAGACCTGGTGTCCCCGGCCACGGGGTAGACCTGGTGTCCCTGGCGGCGGGGTAGACCTGGTGTCCCGCGGCCCGGGGTAGACCTGGTGTCCCGGGCGGCGGGGTAGACCTGGTGTCCCGGGCCCCGGGGTAGACCTGGTGTCCTAGGCCCCGGGGTAGACCTGGTGTCCCGGGCTCCGGGGTAGACCTGGTGTCGCCGGCCACGGGGTAGACCTGGTGTCCCGGGCGGCGGGGTAGACCTGGTGTCCCGCGGCCCGGGGTAGACCTGGTGTCCCGGGCACCGGGGTAGACCTCGTGTCCCCGGCCGCGGGGTAGACCTGGTGTCCCGCCGGCCCCGGGGTAGACCTGGTGTCCCGCCGGCCCCGGGGTAGACCTGGTGTCCCGGGCCCCGGGGTAGACCTGGTGTCCCGGCCGACGGGGTAGACCTGGTGTCCCGGGCCCCGGGGTAGACCTGGTGTCCCGCCGGCCCCGGGGTAGACCTGGTGTCCAAGGCCACGGGGTAGACCTGGTGTCCCGGGCCCCGGGGTAGACCTGGTGTCACGCCGGGCCCGGGGTAGACCTGGTGTCCAAGGCCCCGGGGTAGACCTGGTGTCCCCGGCCACGGGGTAGACCTGGTGTCCCGCCGCATCCGGGGTAGACCTGGTGTCCCCGCCCACGGGGTAGACCTGGTGTCCCGCCGGATCCGGGGTAGACCTGGTGTCCCCGGCCACGGGGTAGACCTGGTGTCCCGCCGGCCCCGGGGTAGATATGGTGTCCTCGGCCACGGGGTAGACCTGGTGTCCCGGGCGGCGGCGTAGACCTGGTGTCCCGGGCGGCGGGGTAGACCTGGTGTCCCGCGGCCCGGGGTAGACCTGGTGTCCCGGGCGGCGGGGTAGACCTGGTTTCCCGGGCGGCGGGGTAGACCTGTTGTCCTAGGCCCAGGGGTAGACCTGGTGTCCCGGGCGGCGGGGTAGACCTGGTGTCCCGCGGGCCGGGGTAGACCTGGTGTCCCGGGCCCCGGGTTAGACCTGGTGTCCCGGGCGGCGGGGTAGACCTGGTGTCCCGCCGGCCCCGGGATAGACCTGGTGTCCCGCAGGCCCCGGGGTAGACCTGGTCTCCCGGGCGGCGGGGTAGACCTGGTGTCCCGCCGGGCCCCGGGGTAGACCTGGTGTCCCCGGCCACGGGGTAGACCTGGTGTGCCGCAGGATCCGGGGTAGACCTGGTGTCCCGGGCTCCGGGGTAGACCTGGTGTCCCCGGCCACGGGGTAGACCTGGTGTCCCGCCGGACACGGGGTAGACCTGGTGTCCCCGGCCACGGGGTAGACCTGGTGTCCGGCCGGACCCGGGGTAGACCTGGTGTCCCGCCGGCCACGGGGTAGACCTGGTGTCCCCGGCCACGGGGTAGACCTGGTGTCCCGCCGGCCCCGGGGTAGACCTGGTGTCCCGCCGGCCCCGTGGTAGACCTGGTGTCCCGGGCCCCGGGGTAGACCTGGTGTCCAAGGCTTCGGGGTAGACCTGGTGTCCCGGGCCCCGGGGTAGACCTGGTGTCCCCGGCCACGGGGTAGACCTGGTGTCCCGCCGGCCACGGGGTAGACCTGGTGTCTCGCCGGACCCGGGTTAGACCTGGTGTCCCCGGCCACGTGGTAGACCTGGTGTCCCGCCGGACACGGGGTAGACCTGGTGTCCCCGGCCAAGGGGTAGACCTGGTGTCCCGCCGGACACGGGGTAGACCTGGTGTCCCTGGCCACGGGGTAGACCTGGTGTCCCGCCGGACCCGGGGTAGACCTGGTGTCACCGGCCACGGGGTAGACCTGGTGTCCCGCCGGCCACGGGGTAGACCTGGTGTCCCCGGCCACGGGGTAGACATGGTGTCCCGCCGGATCCGGGGTAGACCTGGTGTCCCGGGATCCGGGGTAGACCTGGTGTCCCTGGCCACGGGGTAGACCTGGTGTCCCGCCGGACCCGGGGTAGACCTGGTGTCCACGGCCACGGGGTAGACCTGGTGTCCCGCCGGCCCCGAGGTAGACCTGGTGTCCCCGGCCACGGGGTAGACCTGGTGTCCAGCCGGACCCGGGGTAGACCTGGTGTCCCAGTCTCCGGTGTAGACCTGGTGTCCCCGGCCACGGGGTAAACGTGGTGGCCCGCCGGATTCGGTGTAGACCTGGTGTCCCGGGCTCCGTGGTAGACCTGGTGTCCCGCCGGCCCCGGGTTAGACCTGGTGTCCCGCCGGCCCCGTGGTAGACCTGGTGTCCCGGGCCCCGAGGTAGACCTGGTGTCCAAGGTCACGGGGTAGACCTGTTGTCCCGGGCCCCGGGGTAGACCTGGTGTCCCCGGCCACGGGGTAGACCTGGTGTCCCGCCGGACACGGGGTAGACCAGGTGTCCCGCCGGACCCGGGGTAGACCTGGTGTCCCCGGCCACGTGGTAGACCTGGTGTCCCGCCGCATCCAGGGTAGACCTGGTGTCCCCGGCCACGGGGTAGACCTGGTGTCCCGCCGGACCCGGGGTAGACCTGGTGTCCCGGGCGGCGGGGTAGACCTGGTGTCCCGCGGCCCGGGGTAGACCTGGTGTCCCGGGCACCGGGGTAGACCTCGTGTCCCCGGCCGCGGGGTAGACCTGGTGTCCCGCCGGCCCCGGGGTAGACCTGGTGTCCCGCCGGCCCCGGGGTAGACCTGGTGTCCCGGGCCCCGGGGTAGACCTGGTGTCCCGGCCGCCGGGGTAGACCTGGTGTCCCGGGCCCCGGGGTAGACCTGGTGTCCCGCCGGCCCCGGGGTAGACCTGGTGTCCAAGGCCACGGGGTAGACCTGGTGTCCCGGGCCCCGGGGTAGACCTGGTGTCACGCCGGGCCCGGGGTAGACCTGGTGTCCAAGGCCCCGGGGTAGACCTGGTGTCCCCGGCCACGGGGTAGACCTGGTGTCCCGCCGCATCCGGGGTAGACCTGGTGTCCCCGCCCACGGGGTAGACCTGGTGTCCCGCCGGATCCGGGGTAGACCTGGTGTCCCCGGCCACGGGGTAGACCTGGTGTCCCGCCGGCCCCGGGGTAGATATGGTGTCCTCGGCCACGGGGTAGACCTGGTGTCCCGGGCGGCGGCGTAGACCTGGTGTCCCGGGCGGCGGGGTAGACCTGGTGTCCCGCGGCCCGGGGTAGACCTGGTGTCCCGGGCGGCGGGGTAGACCTGGTTTCCCGGGCGGCGGGGTAGACCTGTTGTCCTAGGCCCAGGGGTAGACCTGGTGTCCCGGGCGGCGGGGTAGACCTGGTGTCCCGCGGGCCGGGGTAGACCTGGTGTCCCGGGCCCCGGGTTAGACCTGGTGTCCCGGGCGGCGGGGTAGACCTGGTGTCCCGCCGGCCCCGGGATAGACCTGGTGTCCCGCAGGCCCCGGGGTAGACCTGGTCTCCCGGGCGGCGGGGTAGACCTGGTGTCCCGCCGGGCCCCGGGGTAGACCTGGTGTCCCCGGCCACGGGGTAGACCTGGTGTGCCGCAGGATCCGGGGTAGACCTGGTGTCCCGGGCTCCGGGGTAGACCTGGTGTCCCCGGCCACGGGGTAGACCTGGTGTCCCGCCGGACACGGGGTAGACCTGGTGTCCCCGGCCACGGGGTAGACCTGGTGTCCGGCCGGACCCGGGGTAGACCTGGTGTCCCGCCGGCCACGGGGTAGACCTGGTGTCCCCGGCCACGGGGTAGACCTGGTGTCCCGCCGGCCCCGGGGTAGACCTGGTGTCCCGCCGGCCCCGTGGTAGACCTGGTGTCCCGGGCCCCGGGGTAGACCTGGTGTCCAAGGCTTCGGGGTAGACCTGGTGTCCCGGGCCCCGGGGTAGACCTGGTGTCCCCGGCCACGGGGTAGACCTGGTGTCCCGCCGGCCACGGGGTAGACCTGGTGTCTCGCCGGACCCGGGTTAGACCTGGTGTCCCCGGCCACGTGGTAGACCTGGTGTCCCGCCGGACACGGGGTAGACCTGGTGTCCCCGGCCAAGGGGTAGACCTGGTGTCCCGCCGGACACGGGGTAGACCTGGTGTCCCTGGCCACGGGGTAGACCTGGTGTCCCGCCGGACCCGGGGTAGACCTGGTGTCACCGGCCACGGGGTAGACCTGGTGTCCCGCCGGCCACGGGGTAGACCTGGTGTCCCCGGCCACGGGGTAGACATGGTGTCCCGCCGGATCCGGGGTAGACCTGGTGTCCCGGGATCCGGGGTAGACCTGGTGTCCCTGGCCACGGGGTAGACCTGGTGTCCCGCCGGACCCGGGGTAGACCTGGTGTCCACGGCCACGGGGTAGACCTGGTGTCCCGCCGGCCCCGAGGTAGACCTGGTGTCCCCGGCCACGGGGTAGACCTGGTGTCCAGCCGGACCCGGGGTAGACCTGGTGTCCCAGTCTCCGGTGTAGACCTGGTGTCCCCGGCCACGGGGTAAACGTGGTGGCCCGCCGGATTCGGTGTAGACCTGGTGTCCCGGGCTCCGTGGTAGACCTGGTGTCCCGCCGGCCCCGGGTTAGACCTGGTGTCCCGCCGGCCCCGTGGTAGACCTGGTGTCCCGGGCCCCGAGGTAGACCTGGTGTCCAAGGTCACGGGGTAGACCTGTTGTCCCGGGCCCCGGGGTAGACCTGGTGTCCCCGGCCACGGGGTAGACCTGGTGTCCCGCCGGACACGGGGTAGACCAGGTGTCCCGCCGGACCCGGGGTAGACCTGGTGTCCCCGGCCACGTGGTAGACCTGGTGTCCCGCCGCATCCAGGGTAGACCTGGTGTCCCCGGCCACGGGGTAGACCTGGTGTCCCGCCGGACCCGGGGTAGACCTGGTGTCCCGGGCGGCGGGGTAGACCTGGTGTCCCGCGGCCCGGGGTAGACCTGGTGTCCCGGGCGGCGGGGTAGACCTGGTTTCCCCGGCCGCGGGGTAGACCTGGTGTCCCGCCGGCCCCGAGGTAGACCTGGTGTCCCGCCGGCCCCGGGGTAGACCTGGTGTCCCGGGCCCCGGGGTAGACCTGGTGTCCCGGCCGCCGGGGTAGACCTGGTGTCCCGGGCCCCGGGGTAGACCTGGTGTCCCGCCGGCCCCGGGGTAGACCTTGTGTCCAAGGCCCCGGGGTAGACCTGGTGTCCCGGGCCCGAGGGTAGACCTGGTGTCCCGGGCCCCGGGGTAGACCTGGTGTCCCGCCGGCCCCGGGGTAGACCTATTTTCCAAGGCCCCGGGGTAGACCTGGTGTCCCCGGCCACGGGGTAGACCTGGTGTCCCGCCGCATCCGGGGTAGACCTGGTGTCCCCGGCCACGGGGTAGACCTGGTGTCCCGCCGGACCCGGGGTAGACCTGGTGTCCAGGCTACGGGGTAGACCTGGTGTCCCCGGCCACGGGGTAGACCTGGTGTCCCTGGCGGCGGGGTAGACCTGGTGTCCCGCGGCCCGAGGTAGACCTGGTGTCCCGGGCGGCGGGGTAGACCTGGTGTCCCGGGCGCCGGGGTAGACCTGGTGTCCAAGGCCCCGGGGTAGACCTGGTGTCCCGGGCCCCAGGGTAGACCTGGTGTCCCGGGCCCCGGGGTAGACCTGGTGTCCCGCCGGCCCCGGGGTAGACCTGGTGTCCAAGGCCCCGGGGTAGACCTGGTGTCCCCGGTCACGGGGTAGACCTGGTGTCCCGCCGGATCCGTGGTAGACCTGGTGTCCCCGGCCACGGAGTAGACCTGGTGTCCCGCCGGGCCCCGGGGTAGACCTGTTGTCCCCGGCCCCGGGTAAACCTGGTGTCCCGCCTGATCCGGGGTAGACCTGGTGTCCCGGGCTCCGGGGTAGACCTGGTGTCCCCGGCCACGGGGTAGACCTGGTGTCCCGCCGGATCCGGGGTAGACCTGGTGTCCACGGCCACGGGGTAGACCTGGTGTCCGGCCGGACCCGGGGTAGACCTGGTGTCCCGCCGGCCACGGGGAGGACCTGTTGTCCCGGGCGGCGGGGTAGACCTGGTGTCCCGCCGGATCCGGGGTAGACCTGGTGTCCCGGGCTCCGGGGTAGACCTGGTGTCCCCGGCCACGGGGTAGACCTGGTGTCCCGCCGGACACGTGGTAGACCTGGTGTCCCCGGCCACGGGGTAGACCTGGTGTCCCGCCGGCCACGGGTTAGACCTGGTGTCCCGCCGGCCCCGTGGTAGACCTAGTGTCACGGGCCCCGAGGTAGACCTGGTGTCCAAGGCCACGGGGTAGACCTGGTGTCCCGGGCCCGGGGGTAGACCTGGTGTCTCCGGCCACGGGGTAGACCTGGTGTCCCGCCGGCCACGGGGTAGACCAGGTGTCCCGCCGGATCCGGGGTAGACCTGGTGTCCCCGGCCACGTGGTAGACCTGGTGTCCCGCCGAATTCGTGGTAGACCTGGTGTCCCCGGCCACGGGGTAGACCTGGTGTCCCGCCGGACCCGGGGTAGACCTGGTGTCCCGCCGCATTCGGGGTAGAACTGGTGTCCCCGGCCACGGGGTAGACCTGGTGTCCCGGGCGGCGGGGTAGACCTGGTGTCCCGCGGCCCGGGGTAGACCTGGTGTCCCGGGCGGCGGGGTAGACCTGGTGTCCCGGGCGGCGGGGTAGACCTGGTGTCCCGCGGCCCGGGGTAGACCTGGTGTCCCGGGCGGCGGGGTAGACCTGTTGTCCAAGGCCCAGGGGTAGACCTGGTGTCCCCGGCCACGGGGTAGACCTGGTTTCACGCCGGCCCCGTGGTAGACCTGGTGTCCCCGTCCACGAGGTAGACCTGGTGTCCCGCCGGACCCGGGGTAGACCTGGTGTCCCGGTCTCCGGGGTAGACCTGGTGTCCCCGGCCACGGGGTAGACCTGGTGTCCCGCCGGATTCGTGGTAGACCTGGTGTCCCGGGCTCCGGAGTAGACCTGGTGTCCCCGGCCACGGGGTAGACCTGGTGTCCCGCCGGACACGGGGAAGACCTGGTGTCCCCGGCCACGGGGTAGACCTGGTGTACCGCCGGCCCCGGGTTAGACCTGGTTTACCGCCGTCCCCGTGGTAGACCTGGTGTCCCGCCCCCCGGGATAGACCTGGTGTCCAAGGCCACGGGGTAGACCTGGTGTCCCGGGCCCCGGGGTAGACCTGGTGTCCCGCCGGCCACGGGGTAGACCTGGTGTCCCGCAGGACCCAGGGTAGACCTGGTGTCCCCGGCCACGTGGTGGACCTGGTGTCCCGCCGCATACGGGGTAGACCTGGTGTCCCCGGCCACGGGGTAGACCTGGTGTCCCGCCGGACACGGGGTAGATCTGGTGTCCCGCCGCATCCGGGGTAGACCTGGTGTCTCGACGCATCCGGGGTAGACCTGGTGTCCCGCCGGACCCGGGGTAGACCTGGTGTCCCCGGCCACGGGGTAGACCTGGTTTCCCGCCGGCACCGGGGTAGACCTGGTTTCCCCGGCCACGGTGTAGACCTGGTGTCCCGCCGGAACCGGGGTAGACCTGGTGTCCCTGGCCACGGGGTAGACCTGGTGTCCCGCCGGACCCGGGGTAGACCTGGTGTCACCGGCCACGGGGTAGACCTGGTGTCCCGCCGGCCGCGGGGTAGACCTGGTGTCCCCGGCCACGGGGTAGACATGGTGTCCCGCCGGATCCGGGGTAGACCTGGTGTCCCGGGATCCGGGGTAGACCTGGTGTCCCTGGCCACGGGGTAGACCTGGTGTACCGCCGGACTAGGGGTAGACCTGGTGTCACCGGCCACGGGGTAGACCTGGTGTCCCGGGCTCCGGGGTAGACCTGGTGTCCCCGGGCACGGGGTAGACCTGGTGTCCCGCCGGAGCCGGGGTAGACCTGGTGTCCCGGTCTCCGGGGTAGACCTGGTGTCCCCGGCCACGGGGTAGACCTGGTGTCCCGCCGGATTCGGGGTAGACCTGGTGTCCCGGGCTCCGGGGTAGACCTGGTGTCCCCGGCCACGGGGTAGACCTGGTGTCCCGCCGGACACGGGGTAGACCTGGTGTCCCCGGCCACGGGGTAGACCTGGTGTCCCGCCGGCCACGGGTTAGACCTGGTGTCCCGCCGGCCCCGTGGTAGACCTGGTGTCACGGGCCCCGAGGTAGACCTGGTGTCCAAGGCCACGGGGTAGACCTGGTGTCCCGGGCCCCGGGGTAGACCTGGTGTCCCCGGCCACGGGGTAGACCTGGTGTCCCGCCGGCCACGGGGTAGACCAGGTGTCCCGCCGGACCCGGGGTAGACCTGGTGTCCCCGACCACGTGGTAGACCTGGTGTCCCGCCGCATTCGGGGTAGACCTGGTGTCCCCGGCCACGGGGTAGACCTGGTGTCCAGCCGGACCCGGGGTAGACCTGGTGTCCCGCCGCATTCGGGGTAGAACTGGTGTCCCCGGCCACGGGGTAGACCTGGTGTCCCGCCGGACCCGGGGTAGATCTGGTGTCCCGCCGGCCCCGGGGTAGACCTGGTGTCCCGCCGGATACGGGGTAGACCTGGTGTCCCCGGCCACGGGGTAGACCTGGTGTCCCGCCGGACCCGGGGTAGATCTGGTGTCCTCGGCCACGGGGTAGACCTGGTGTCCCGGACGGCGGGGTAGACCTGGTGTCCCGGGCGGCGGGGTAGACCTGGTGTCCCGCGGCCCGGGGTAGACCTGGTGTCCCGGGCGGCGGGGTTGACCTGGTATCCCGGGCGGCGGGGTAGACCTGTTGTCCAAGGCCCAGGGGTAGACCTGGTGTCCCGGGCGTCGGGGTAGACCTGGTGTTCCGCGGCCCGGGGTAGACCTGGTTTCCCGGTCCCCGGGTTAGACCTGGTCTCCCGGGCGGCGGGGTAGACCTGGTGTCCCGCGGCCCGGGGTAGACCTGGTGTCCCCGGCCACGGGGTAGACCTGGTGTCCCGCCGGCCGCGGGGTAGACCTGGTTTCCCGGGCGGCGGGGTAGACCTGGTGTCCCCGGCCACGGGGTAGACCTGGTGTCCCGCCGGGCCCCGGGGTAGACCTGGTGTCCCCGGCCACGGGGTAGACCTGGTGTCCCGCCGGATCCGGGGTACACCTGGTGTCCCCGGCCACGGGTTAGACCTGGTGTCCCGCCGGCCCCGGGGTAGATCTGGTGTCCTCGGCCACGGGGTAGACCTGGTGTCCCGGGCGGCGGGGTAGACCTGGTGTCCCGGGCGGCGGGGTAGACCTGGTTTCCCGCGGCACGGGGTAGACCTGGTGTCCCGGGCGGCGGGGTAGACCTGGTGTCCCGGGCGGCGGGGTAGACCTGTTGTCCAAGGCCCAGGGGTAGACCTGGTGTCCCGGGCGGCGGGGTAGACCTGGTGTCCCGCGGCCCGGGGTAGACCTGGTGTCCCGGGCCCCGGGGTAGACCTGGTGTCCCCGGCGGCGGGGTAGACCTGGTGTCCCGCCGGCCCCGGGTTAGACCTGGTGTCCCGCAGGCCCCGGGGTAGACCTGGTCTCCCGGGCGGCGGGGTAGACCTGGTGTCCCTGGCCACGGGGTAGACCTGGTGTCCCGCCGGAACCGGGGTAGACCTGGTGTCACCGGCCACGGGGTAGACCTGGTGTCCCGCCGGCCCCGTGGTAGACCTGGTGTCCCCGGCCACGGGGTAGACATGGTGTCCCGCCGGACCCGGGGTAGACCTGGTGTCCCGGTCTCCGGGGTAGACCTGGTGTCCCCGTCCACGGGGTAGACCTGGTTTCCCGCCGGATTCGGGGTAGACCTGGTGTCCCGGGCTCCGGGGTAGACCTGGTGTCCCCGGCCACGGGGTAGACCTGGTGTCCCGCCGGACACGGGGTAGACCTGGTGTCCCCGGCCACGGTGTAGACCTGGTTTCCCGCCGGACACGGGGTAGACCTGGTGTCCCCGGCCACGGGGTAGACCTGGTGTCCCGTCGGCCCCGGGGTAGACCTGGTGTCCCGCCGGCCCCGTGGTACACCTGATGTCCCGGTCCCCGGGGTAGACCTGGTATCCAAGGCCCCAGGGTTGACCTGGTGTCCCGGGCCCCGGGGTAGACCTGGTGTCCCCGGCCACGGGGTAGACCTGGTGTCCCGCCGGCCACGGGGTAGACCTGGTGTCCCGGCGGACCCGGGGTAGACCTGGTGTCCCCGGCCACGTGGTAGACCTGGTGTCCCGCCGCATTCGTGGGAGACAAGGTGTACCCGGCCACGGGGTAGACCTGGTGTCCCGCCGGACCCGGGGTAGACCTGGTGTCCCGGGCTCCGGGGTAGACCTGGTGTCCCCGGCCACGGTGTAGACCTGGTGTCCCGCCGGCGCAAGGGTAGACCTGGTGTCCGGGGCCCCGGGGTAGACCTGGTGTCCCGCCGGCCCCGGGGTAGACCTGGTGTCCCGGGCCCCGAGGTAGACCTGGTGTCCAAGGCCACGGGGTAGACCTGGTGTCCCGGGCCCCGGGGTAGACCTGTTGTCCAAGGCCCAGGGTTAGACCTCGTGTGCACGGCCACGGGGTAGACCTGGTGTCCCGCCGGCCCCGGGTTAGACCTGGTGTCCCGCCGGATACGGGGTAGACCTGGTGTCCCGGGCTCCGGGGTAGACCTGGTGTCGCCGGCCACGGGGTAGACCTGGTGTCCCGGGCGGCGGGGTAGACCTGGTGTCCCGGGCGGCGGGGTAGACCTGGTGTCCCCGGCCGCGGGGTAGACCTGGTGTCCCGCCGGCCCCGGGGTAGACCTGGTGTCCCGCCGGCCCCGGGGTAGACCTGGTGTCCCGGGCCCCGGGGTAGACCTGGTGTCCCGGCCGCCGGGGTAGACCTGGTGTCCCGCCGGATTCGGGGTAGACCTGGTGTCCCGGGCTCCGGGGTAGAACTGGTGTCCCCGGCCACGGGGTAGACCTGGTGTCCCGCCGGACACGGGGTAGACCTGGTGTCCCCGGCCACGGGGTAGACCTGGTGTCCCGCCGGCCACGGGTTAGACCTGGTGTCCCGCCGGCCCCGTGGTAGACCTGGTGTCACGGGCCCCGACGTAGACCTGGTGTCCAAGGCCACGGGGTAGACCTGGTGTCCCGGGCCCCGGGGTAGACCTGGTGTCCCCGGCCACGGGGTAGACCTGGTGTCCCGCCGGCCACGGGGTAGACCAGGTGTCCCGCCGGACCCGGGGTAGACCAGGTGTCCCCGGCCACGTGGTAGACCTGGTGTCCCGCCGCATTCGGGGTAGACCTGGTGTCCCCGGCCACGGGGTAGACCTGGTGTCCCGCCGGACCCGGGGTAGACCTGGTGTCCCGCCGCATTCGGGGTAGAACTGGTGTCCCCGGCCACGGGGTAGACCTGGTGTCCCGGGCGGCGGGGTAGACCTGGTGTCCCGCGGCTCGGGGTAGACCTGGTGTCCCGGGCGGCGGGGTAGACCTGGTGTCCCGGGCGGCGGGGTAGACCTGGTGTCCCGCGGCCCGGGGTAGACCTGGTGGCCCGGGCGGCGGGGTAGACCTGGTGTCCCGGGCGGCGGGGTAGACCTGTTGTCCAAGGCCCAGGGGTAGACCTGGTGTCCCCGGCCACGGGGTAGACCTGGTGTCCCGCCGGCCCCGTGGTAGACCTGGTGTCCCCGTCCACGAGGTAGACCTGGTGTCCCGCCGGACCCGGGGTAGACCTGGTGTCCCGGTCTCCGGGGTAGACCTGGTTTCCCCGGCCACGGGGTAGACCTGGTGTCCCGCCGGATTCGGGGTAGACCTGGTGTCCCGGGCTCCGGAGTAGACCTGGTGTCCCCGGCCACGGGGTAGACCTGGTGTCCCGCCGGACACGGGGAAGACCTGGTGTCCCCGGCCACGGGGTAGACCTGGTGTACCGCCGGCCCCGTGTTAGACCTGGTTTACCGCCGTCCCGTGGTAGACCTGGTGTCCCGCCCCCCGGGGTAAACCTGGTGTCCAAGGCTACGGGGTAGACCTGGTGTCCCGGGCCCCGGGGTAGACCTGGTGTCCCGCCGGCCACGGGGTAGACCTGGTGTCCCGCAGGACCCAGGGTAGACCTGGTGTCCCCGGCCACGTGGTAGACCTGGTGTCCCGCCGCATACGGGGTAGACCTGGTGTCCCCGGCCACGGGGTAGACCTGGTGTCCCGCCGGACCCGGGGTAGACCTGGTGTCCCGCCGCATCCGGGGTAGACCTGGTGTCCCGACGCATCCGGGGTAGACCTGGTGTCCCGCCGGACCCGGGGTAGACCTGGTGTCCCCGGCCACGGGGTAGACCTGGTGTCCCGCCGGCACCGGGGTAGACCTGGTTTCCCCGGCCACGGGGTAGACCTGGTGTCCCGCCGGACCCGGGGTAGACCTGGTGTCCCTGGCCACGGGGTAGACCTGGTGTCCCGCCGGACCCGGGGTAGACCTGGTGTCACCGGCCACGGGGTAGACCTGGTGTCCCGCCGGCCGCGGGGTAGACCTGGTGTCCCCGGCCACGGGGTAGACATGGTGTCCCGCCGGATCCGGGGTAGACCTGGTGTCCCGGGATCCGGGGTAGACCTGGTGTCCCTGGCCACGGGGTAGACCTGGTGTACCGCCGGACTAGGGGTAGACCTGGTGTCACCGGCCACGGTGTAGACCTGGTGTCCCGGGCTCCGGGGTAGACCTGGTGTCCCCGGCCACGGGGTAGACATGGTGTCCCGCCGGACCCGGGGTAGACCTGGTGTCCCGGTCTCCGGGGTAGACCTGGTGTCCCCGGCCACGGGGTAGACCTGGTGTCCCGCCGGATTCGGGGTAGACCTGGTGTCCCGGGCTCCGGGGTAGACCTGGTGTCCCCGGCCACGGGGTAGACCTGGTGTCCCGCCGGACACGGGGTAGACCTGGTGTCCCCGGCCACGGGGTAGACCTGGTGTCCCGCCTGCCACGGGTTAGACCTGGTGTCCCGCCGGCCCCGTGGTAGACCTGGTGTCACGGGCCCCGAGGTAGACCTGGTGTCCAAGGCCACGGGGTAGACCTGGTGTCCCGGGCCCCGGGGTAGACCTGGTGTCCCCGGCCACGGGGTAGACCTGGTGTCCCGCCGGCCACGGGGTAGACCAGGTGTCCCGCCGGACCCGGGGTAGACCTGGTGTCCCCGGCCACGTGGTAGACCTGGTGTCACGCCGCATTCGGGGTAGACCTGGTGTCCCCGGCCACGGGGTAGACCTGGTGTCCCGCCGGACCCGGGGTAGACCTGGTGTCCCGCAGCATTCGGGGTAGAACTGGTGTCCCCGGCCACGGGGTAGACCTGGTGTCCCGCCGGACCCGGGGTAGATCTGGTGTCCCGCCGGCCCCGGGGTAGACCTGGTGTCCCGGGCCCCGGGGTAGACCTGGTGTCCCGGCCGCCGGGGTAGACCTGGTGTCCAAGGCCCCGGGGAAGATCTGGTGTCCCGGGACCGAGGGTAGACCTGGTGTCCCGGGCCCCGGGGTAGACCTGGTGTCCCGCCGGCCCCGGGGTAGACCTGGTGTCCAAGGCCCCGGGGTAGACCTGGTGTCCCCGGCCACGGGGTAGACCTGGTGTCCCGCCGCATCCGGGGTAGACGTGGTGTCCCCGGCCACGGGGTAGACCTGGTGTCCCGCCGGATCCGGGGTAGACCTGGTGTCCCCGGCCACGGGGTAGACCTGGTGTCCCGCCGGACCCGGGGTAGATCTGGTGTCCTCGGCCACGGGGTAGACCTGGTGTCCCGGGCGGCGGGGTAGACCTGGTGTCCCGGGCGGCGGGGTAGACCTGGTGTCCCGCGGCCCGGGGTAGACCTGGTGTCCCCGGCCACGGGGTAGACCTGGTGTCCCGCCGGCCGCGGGGTAGACCTGGTTTCCCGGGCGGCGGGGTAGACCTGGTGTCCCCGGCCACGGGGTAGACCTGGTGTCCCGCCGGGCCCCGGGGTAGACCTGGTGTCCCCGGCCACGGGGTAGACCTGGTGTCCCGCCGGGCCCCGGGGTAGACCTGGTGTCCCCGGCCACGGGGTAGACCTGGTGTGCCGCAGGATCCGGGGTAGACCTGGTGTCCCGGGCTCCGGGGTAGACCTGGTGTCCCCGGCCACGGGGTAGACCTGGTGTCCGGCCGGACCCGGTGTAGACCTGGTGTCCCCGGCCACGGGGTAGACCTGGTGTCCGGCCGGACCCGGGGTAGACCTGGTGTCCCGCCGGCCACGGGGTAGACCTGGTGTCCCCGGCCACGGGGTAGACCTGGTGTCCCGCCTCATACGGGGCAGACCTGGTGTCCCCGGCCACGTGTTAGACCTGGTGTCCCGCCGGCCCCGGGGTAGATCTGGTGTCCTCGGCCACGGGGTAGACCTGGTGTCCCGGGCGGCGGGGTAGACCTGGTGTCCCGGGCGGCGGGGTAGACCTGGTGTCCCGCGGCACGGGGTAGACCTGGTGTCCCGGGCGGCGGGGTAGACCTGGTGTCCCGGGCGGCGGGGTAGACCTGTTGTCCAAGGCCCAGGGGTAGACCTGGTCTCCCGGGCGGCGGGGTAGACCTGGTGTCCCGCCGGACCCGGGGTAGACCTGGTTTCCCGGGCGGCGGGGTAGACCTGGTGTCCCGCGGCCCGGGGTAGACCTGGTGTCCCGCCGGCCCCGGGGTAGACGTGGTGTCCCCGGCCACGGGGTAGACCTGGTGTCCCGCCGGATCCGGGGTAGACCTGGTGTCCCCGGCCACGAGGTAGACCTGGTGTCCCGCCGGGCCCCGGGGTAGAGCTGGTGTCCCGCGGCCCGGGGTAGACCTGGTGTCCCGGGCCCCGGGGTAGACCTGGTGTCCCGGGCGGCGGGGTAGACCTGGTGTCCCGACGGCCCCGGGTTAGACCTGGTGTCCCGCAGGCCCCGGTGTAGACCTGGTCTCCCGGGCGGCGGGGTAGACCTGGTGTCCCGCGGCCCGGGATAGACCTGGTGTCCCGGGCGGTGGGGTAGACCTGGTGTCCCGCCGGCCGCGTGGTAGACCTGGTTTCCCGGGAGGCGGGGTAGACCTGGTGTCCCGCGGCCCGGGGTAGACCTGGTGTCCCGCCGGCCACGGGGTAGACGTGGTGTCCCCGGCCACGGGGTAGACCTGGTGTCCCGCCGGATCCGGGGTAGACCTGGTGTCCCGGGCTCCGGGGTAGACCTGGTGTCCCCGGCCACGGGGTAGACCTGGTGTCCCGCCGCATCCGGGGTAGACCTGGTGTCCCGGGCTCCGGGGTAGACCTGGTGTCCACGGCCACAGGGTAGACCTGGTGTCCGGCCGGACCCGGGGTAGACCTGGTGTCCCCGGCCACGGGGTAGACCTGGTGTCCCGGGCGGCGGGGTAGACCTGGTGTCCCGCCGGATCCGGGGTAGACCTGGTGTCCCGGGCTCCGGGGTACACCTGGTGTCCGCGAGCACGGGGTAGACCTGGTTTCCCGCCGGACACGGGGTAGACCTGGTGTCCCCGGACACGGTGTAGACCTGGTGTCCCGCCGGCCCCGGGGTAGACCTGGTGTCCCGCCGGCCCCGTGGTAGACCTGGTGTCCCGGGCCCCGTGGTAGACCTGGTGTCCAAGGCCCCGGGGTAGACCTGCTGTCCCGGGCCACGGGGAAGACCTGGTGTCCCCGGCCACGGGGTAGACCTGGTGTCCCGCCGGCCAGGGGTAGACCTGGTGTCTCGCCGGACCCGGGGTAGACCTGGTGTCCCCGGCCAAGTGGTAGACCTGGTGTACCGCCGCATTCGTGGGAGACCTGGTGTCCCCGGCCACGGGGTAGACCTGGTGTCCAGCCGGACCCGGGGTAGACCTGGTGTCCCGCCGCATTCGGGGTAGAACTGGTGTCCCCGGCCACGGGGTAGACCTGGTGTCCCGCCGGACCCGGGGTAGATCTGGTGTCCCGCCGGCCCCGGGGTAGACCTGGTGTCCCGCCGGATCCGGGGTAGACCTGGTGTCCCCGGCCACGGGGTAGACCTGGTGTCCCGCCGGACCCGGGGTAGATCTGGTGTCCTCGGCCACGGGGTAGACCTGGTGTCCCGGGCGGCGGGGTAGACCTGGTGTCCCGGGCGGCGGGGTAGACCTGGTGTCCCGCGGCCCGGGGTAGACCTGGTGTCCCGGGCGGCGGGGTTGACCTGGTGTCCCGGGCGGCGGGGTAGACCTGTTGTCCAAGGCCCAGGGGTAGACCTGGTGTCCCGCCTGATCCGGGGTAGACCTGGTGTCCCGGGCTCCGGGGTAGACCTGGTGTCCCCGGCAACGGGGTAGACCTGGTGTCCCGCCGGATCCGGGGTAGACCTGGTGTCCACGGCCACGGGGTAGACCTGGTGTCCGGCCGGACCCGGGGTAGACCTGGTGTCCCGCCGGCCACGGGGAGGACCTGTTGTCCCGGGCGGCGGGGTAGACCTGGTGTCCCGCCGGATCCGGGGTAGACCTGGTGTCCCGGGCTCCGGGGTAGACCTGGTGTCCCCGGCCACGGGGTAGACCTGGTGTCCCGCCGGACACGTGGTAGACCTGGTGTCCCCGGCCACGGGGTAGACCTGGTGTCCCGCCGGCCACGGGTTAGACCTGGTGTCCCGCCGGCCCCGTGGTAGACCTAGTGTCACGGGCCCCGAGGTAGACCTGGTGTCCAAGGCCACGGGGTAGACCTGGTGTCCCGGGCCCGGGGGTAGACCTGGTGTCTCCGGCCACGGGGTAGACCTGGTGTCCCGCCGGCCACGGGGTAGACCAGGTGTCCCGCCGGATCCGGGGTAGACCTGGTGTCCCCGGCCACGTGGTAGACCTGGTGTCCCGCCGAATTCGTGGTAGACCTGGTGTCCCCGGCCACGGGGTAGACCTGGTGTCCCGCCGGACCCGGGGTAGACCTGGTGTCCCGCCGCATTCGGGGTAGAACTGGTGTCCCCGGCCACGGGGTAGACCTGGTGTCCCGGGCGGCGGGGTAGACCTGGTGTCCCGCGGCCCGGGGTAGACCTGGTGTCCCGGGCGGCGGGGTAGACCTGGTGTCCCGGGCGGCGGGGTAGACCTGGTGTCCCGCGGCCCGGGGTAGACCTGGTGTCCCGGGCGGCGGGGTAGACCTGTTGTCCAAGGCCCAGGGGTAGACCTGGTGTCCCCGGCCACGGGGTAGACCTGGTTTCACGCCGGCCCCGTGGTAGACCTGGTGTCCCCGTCCACGAGGTAGACCTGGTGTCCCGCCGGACCCGGGGTAGACCTGGTGTCCCGGTCTCCGGGGTAGACCTGGTGTCCCCGGCCACGGGGTAGACCTGGTGTCCCGCCGGATTCGTGGTAGACCTGGTGTCCCGGGCTCCGGAGTAGACCTGGTGTCCCCGGCCACGGGGTAGACCTGGTGTCCCGCCGGACACGGGGAAGACCTGGTGTCCCCGGCCACGGGGTAGACCTGGTGTACCGCCGGCCCCGGGTTAGACCTGGTTTACCGCCGTCCCCGTGGTAGACCTGGTGTCCCGCCCCCCGGGATAGACCTGGTGTCCAAGGCCACGGGGTAGACCTGGTGTCCCGGGCCCCGGGGTAGACCTGGTGTCCCGCCGGCCACGGGGTAGACCTGGTGTCCCGCAGGACCCAGGGTAGACCTGGTGTCCCCGGCCACGTGGTGGACCTGGTGTCCCGCCGCATACGGGGTAGACCTGGTGTCCCCGGCCACGGGGTAGACCTGGTGTCCCGCCGGACACGGGGTAGACCTGGTGTCCCGCCGCATCCGGGGTAGACCTGGTGTCTCGACGCATCCGGGGTAGACCTGGTGTCCCGCCGGACCCGGGGTAGACCTGGTGTCCCCGGCCACGGGGTAGACCTGGTGTCCCGCCGGCACCGGGGTAGACCTGGTTTCCCCGGCCACGGTGTAGACCTGGTGTCCCGCCGGAACCGGGGTAGACCTGGTGTCCCTGGCCACGGGGTAGACCTGGTGTCCCGCCGGACCCGGGGTAGACCTGGTGTCACCGGCCACGGGGTAGACCTGGTGTCCCGCCGGCCGCGGGGTAGACCTGGTGTCCCCGGCCACGGGGTAGACATGGTGTCCCGCCGGATCCGGGGTAGACCTGGTGTCCCGGGATCCGGGGTAGACCTGGTGTCCCTGGCCACGGGGTAGACCTGGTGTACCGCCGGACTAGGGGTAGACCTGGTGTCACCGGCCACGGGGTAGACCTGGTGTCCCGTGCTCCGGGGTAGACCTGGTGTCCCCGGGCACGGGGTAGACCTGGTGTCCCGCCGGAGCCGGGGTAGACCTGGTGTCCCGGTCTCCGGGGTAGACCTGGTGTCCCCGGCCACGGGGTAGACCTGGTGTCCCGCCGGATTCGGGGTAGACCTGGTGTCCCGGGCTCCGGGGTAGACCTGGTGTCCCCGGCCACGGGGTAGACCTGGTGTCCCGCCGGACACGGGGTAGACCTGGTGTCCCCGGCCACGGGGTAGACCTGGTGTCCCGCCGGCCACGGGTTAGACCTGGTGTCCCGCCGGCCCCGTGGTAGACCTGGTGTCACGGGCCCCGAGGTAGACCTGGTGTCCAAGGCCACGGGGTAGACCTGGTGTCCCGGGCCCCGGGGTAGACCTGGTGTCCCCGGCCACGGGGTAGACCTGGTGTCCCGCCGGCCACGGGGTAGACCAGGTGTCCCGCCGGACCCGGGGTAGACCTGGTGTCCCCGGCCACGTGGTAGACCTGGTGTCCCGCCGCATTCGGGGTAGACCTGGTGTCCCCGGCCACGGGGTAGACCTGGTGTCCAGCCGGACCCGGGGTAGACCTGGTGTCCCGCCGCATTCGGGGTAGAACTGGTGTCCCCGGCCACGGGGTAGACCTGGTGTCCCGCCGGACCCGGGGTAGATCTGGTGTCCCGCCGGCCCCGGGGTAGACCTGGTGTCCCGCCGGATCCGGGGTAGACCTGGTGTCCCCGGCCACGGGGTAGACCTGGTGTCCCGCCGGACCCGGGGTAGATCTGGTGTCCTCGGCCACGGGGTAGACCTGGTGTCCCGGACGGCGGGGTAGACCTGGTGTCCCGGGCGGCGGGGTAGACCTGGTGTCCCGCGGCCCGGGGTAGACCTGGTGTCCCGGGCGGCGGGGTTGACCTGGTATCCCGGGCGGCGGGGTAGACCTGTTGTCCAAGGCCCAGGGGTAGACCTGGTGTCCCGGGCGTCGGGGTAGACCTGGTGTTCCGCGGCCCGGGGTAGACCTGGTTTCCCGGTCCCCGGGTTAGACCTGGTCTCCCGGGCGGCGGGGTAGACCTGGTGTCCCGCGGCCCGGGGTAGACCTGGTTTCCCCGGCCACGGGGTAGACCTGGTGTCCCGCCGGCCGCGGGGTAGACCTGGTTTCCCGGGCGGCGGGGTAGACCTGGTGTCCCCGGCCACGGGGTAGACCTGGTGTCCCGCCGGGCCCCGGGGTAGACCTGGTGTCCCCGGCCACGGGGTAGACCTGGTGTCCCGCCGGATCCGGGGTACACCTGGTGTCCCCGGCCACGGGTTAGACCTGGTGTCCCGCCGGCCCCGGGGTAGATCTGGTGTCCTCGGCCACGGGGTAGACCTGGTGTCCCGGGCGGCGGGGTAGACCTGGTGTCCCGGGCGGCGGGGTAGACCTGGTTTCCCGCGGCACGGGGTAGACCTGGTGTCCCGGGCGGCGGGGTAGACCTGGTGTCCCGGGCGGCGGGGTAGACCTGTTGTCCAAGGCCCAGGGGTAGACCTGGTGTCCCGGGCGGCGGGGTAGACCTGGTGTCCCGCGGCCCGGGGTAGACCTGGTGTCCCGGGCCCCGGGGTAGACCTGGTGTCCCCGGCGGCGGGGTAGACCTGGTGTCCCGCCGGCCCCGGGTTAGACCTGGTGTCCCGCAGGCCCCGGGGTAGACCTGGTCTCCCGGGCGGCGGGGTAGACCTGGTGTCCCTGGCCACGGGGTAGACCTGGTGTCCCGCCGGAACCGGGGTAGACCTGGTGTCACCGGCCACGGGGTAGACCTGGTGTCCCGCCGGCCCCGTGGTAGACCTGGTGTCCCCGGCCACGGGGTAGACATGGTGTCCCGCCGGACCCGGGGTAGACCTGGTGTCCCGGTCTCCGGGGTAGACCTGGTGTCCCCGTCCACGGGGTAGACCTGGTTTCCCGCCGGATTCGGGGTAGACCTGGTGTCCCGGGCTCCGGGGTAGACCTGGTGTCCCCGGCCACGGGGTAGACCTGGTGTCCCGCCGGACACGGGGTAGACCTGGTGTCCCCGGCCACGGTGTAGACCTGGTTTCCCGCCGGACACGGGGTAGACCTGGTGTCCCCGGCCACGGGGTAGACCTGGTGTCCCGTCGGCCCCGGGGTAGACCTGGTGTCCCGCCGGCCCCGTGGTACACCTGATGTCCCGGTCCCCGGGGTAGACCTGGTATCCAAGGCCCCAGGGTTGACCTGGTGTCCCGGGCCCCGGGGTAGACCTGGTGTCCCCGGCCACGGGGTAGACCTGGTGTCCCGCCGGCCACGGGGTAGACCTGGTGTCCCGGCGGACCCGGGGTAGACCTGGTGTCCCCGGCCACGTGGTAGACCTGGTGTCCCGCCGCATTCGTGGGAGACAAGGTGTACCCGGCCACGGGGTAGACCTGGTGTCCCGCCGGACCCGGGGTAGACCTGGTGTCCCGGGCTCCGGGGTAGACCTGGTGTCCCCGGCCACGGTGTAGACCTGGTGTCCCGCCGGCGCAAGGGTAGACCTGGTGTCCGGGGCCCCGGGGTAGACCTGGTGTCCCGCCGGCCCCGGGGTAGACCTGGTGTCCCGGGCCCCGAGGTAGACCTGGTGTCCAAGGCCACGGGGTAGACCTGGTGTCCCGGGCCCCGGGGTAGACCTGTTGTCCAAGGCCCAGGGTTAGACCTCGTGTGCACGGCCACGGGGTAGACCTGGTGTCCCGCCGGCCCCGGGTTAGACCTGGTGTCCCGCCGGATACGGGGTAGACCTGGTGTCCCGGGCTCCGGGGTAGACCTGGTGTCGCCGGCCACGGGGTAGACCTGGTGTCCCGGGCGGCGGGGTAGACCTGGTGTCCCGGGCGGCGGGGTAGACCTGGTGTCCCCGGCCGCGGGGTAGACCTGGTGTCCCGCCGGCCCCGGGGTAGACCTGGTGTCCCGCCGGCCCCGGGGTAGACCTGGTTTCCCGGGCCCCGGGGTAGACCTGGTGTCCCGGCCGCCGGGGTAGACCTGGTGTCCCGCCGGATTCGGGGTAGACCTGGTGTCCCGGGCTCCGGGGTAGAACTGGTGTCCCCGGCCACGGGGTAGACCTGGTGTCCCGCCGGACACGGGGTAGACCTGGTGTCCCCGGCCACGGGGTAGACCTGGTGTCCCGCCGGCCACGGGTTAGACCTGGTGTCCCGCCGGCCCCGTGGTAGACCTGGTGTCACGGGCCCCGACGTAGACCTGGTGTCCAAGGCCACGGGGTAGACCTGGTGTCCCGGGCCCCGGGGTAGACCTGGTGTCCCCGGCCACGGGGTAGACCTGGTGTCCCGCCGGCCACGGGGTAGACCAGGTGTCCCGCCGGACCCGGGGTAGACCAGGTGTCCCCGGCCACGTGGTAGACCTGGTGTCCCGCCGCATTCGGGGTAGACCTGGTGTCCCCGGCCACGGGGTAGACCTGGTGTCCCGCCGGACCCGGGGTAGACCTGGTGTCCCGCCGCATTCGGGGTAGAACTGGTGTCCCCGGCCACGGGGTAGACCTGGTGTCCCGGGCGGCGGGGTAGACCTGGTGTCCCGCGGCTCGGGGTAGACCTGGTGTCCCGGGCGGCGGGGTAGACCTGGTGTCCCGGGCGGCGGGGTAGACCTGGTGTCCCGCGGCCCGGGGTAGACCTGGTGGCCCGGGCGGCGGGGTAGACCTGGTGTCCCGGGCGGCGGGGTAGACCTGTTGTCCAAGGCCCAGGGGTAGACCTGGTGTCCCCGGCCACGGGGTAGACCTGGTGTCCCGCCGGCCCCGTGGTAGACCTGGTGTCCCCGTCCACGAGGTAGACCTGGTGTCCCGCCGGACCCGGGGTAGACCTGGTGTCCCGGTCTCCGGGGTAGACCTGGTTTCCCCGGCCACGGGGTAGACCTGGTGTCCCGCCGGATTCGGGGTAGACCTGGTGTCCCGGGCTCCGGAGTAGACCTGGTGTCCCCGGCCACGGGGTAGACCTGGTGTCCCGCCGGACACGGGGAAGACCTGGTGTCCCCGGCCACGGGGTAGACCTGGTGTACCGCCGGCCCCGTGTTAGACCTGGTTTACCGCCGTCCCGTGGTAGACCTGGTGTCCCGCCCCCCGGGGTAGACCTGGTGTCCAAGGCTACGGGGTAGACCTGGTGTCCCGGGCCCCGGGGTAGACCTGGTGTCCCGCCGGCCACGGGGTAGACCTGGTGTCCCGCAGGACCCAGGGTAGACCTGGTGTCCCCGGCCACGTGGTAGACCTGGTGTCCCGCCGCATACGGGGTAGACCTGGTGTCCCCGGCCACGGGGTAGACCTGGTGTCCCGCCGGACCCGGGGTAGACCTGGTGTCCCGCCGCATCCGGGGTAGACCTGGTGTCCCGACGCATCCGGGGTAGACCTGGTGTCCCGCCGGACCCGGGGTAGACCTGGTGTCCCCGGCCACGGGGTAGACCTGGTGTCCCGCCGGCACCGGGGTAGACCTGGTTTCCCCGGCCACGGGGTAGACCTGGTGTCCCGCCGGACCCGGGGTAGACCTGGTGTCCCTGGCCACGGGGTAGACCTGGTGTCCCGCCGGACCCGGGGTAGACCTGGTGTCACCGGCCACGGGGTAGACCTGGTGTCCCGCCGGCCGCGGGGTAGACCTGGTGTCCCCGGCCACGGGGTAGACATGGTGTCCCGCCGGATCCGGGGTAGACCTGGTGTCCCGGGATCCGGGGTAGACCTGGTGTCCCTGGCCACGGGGTAGACCTGGTGTACCGCCGGACTAGGGGTAGACCTGGTGTCACCGGCCACGGTGTAGACCTGATGTCCCGGGCTCCGGGGTAGACCTGGTGTCCCCGGCCACGGGGTAGACATGGTGTCCCGCCGGACCCGGGGTAGACCTGGTGTCCCGGTCTCCGGGGTAGACCTGGTGTCCCCGGCCACGGGGTAGACCTGGTGTCCCGCCGGATTCGGGGTAGACCTGGTGTCCCGGGCTCCGGGGTAGACCTGGTGTCCCCGGCCACGGGGTAGACCTGGTGTCCCGCCGGACACGGGGTAGACCTGGTGTCCCCGGCCACGGGGTAGACCTGGTGTCCCGCCTGCCACGGGTTAGACCTGGTGTCCCGCCGGCCCCGTGGTAGACCTGGTGTCACGGGCCCCGAGGTAGACCTGGTGTCCAAGGCCACGGGGTAGACCTGGTGTCCCGGGCCCCGGGGTAGACCTGGTGTCCCCGGCCACGGGGTAGACCTGGTGTCCCGCCGGCCACGGGGTAGACCAGGTGTCCCGCCGGACCCGGGGTAGACCTGGTGTCCCCGGCCACGTGGTAGACCTGGTGTCACGCCGCATTCGGGGTAGACCTGGTGTCCCCGGCCACGGGGTAGACCTGGTGTCCCGCCGGACCCGGGGTAGACCTGGTGTCCCGCAGCATTCGGGGTAGAACTGGTGTCCCCGGCCACGGGGTAGACCTGGTGTCCCGCCGGACCCGGGGTAGATCTGGTGTCCCGCCGGCCCCGGGGTAGACCTGGTGTCCCGGGCCCCGGGGTAGACCTGGTGTCCCGGCCGCCGGGGTAGACCTGGTGTCCAAGGCCCCGGGGTAGACCTGGTGTCCAAGGCCCCGGGGTAGACCTGGTGTCCCCGGCCACGGGGTAGACCTGGTGTCCCGCCGCATCCGGGGTAGACCTGGTGTCCCCGGCCACGGGGTAGACCTGGTGTCCCGCCGGATCCGGGGTAGACCTGGTGTCCCCGGCCACGGGGTAGACCTGGTGTCCCGCCGGACCCGGGGTAGATCTGGTGTCCTCGGCCACGGGGTAGACCTGGTGTCCCGGGCGGCGGGGTAGACCTGGTGTCCCGGGCGGCGGGGTAGACCTGGTGTCCCGCGGCCCGGGGTAGACCTGGTGTCCCCGGCCACGGGGTAGACCTGGTGTCCCGCCGGCCGCGGGGTAGACCTGGTTTCCCGGGCGGCGGGGTAGACCTGGTGTCCCCGGCCACGGGGTAGACCTGGTGTCCCGCCGGGCCCCGGGGTAGACCTGGTGTCCCCGGCCACGGGGTAGACCTGGTGTCCCGCCGGGCCCCGGGGTAGACCTGGTGTCCCCGGCCACGGGGTAGACCTGGTGTGCCGCAGGATCCGGGGTAGACCTGGTGTCCCGGGCTCCGGGGTAGACCTGGTGTCCCCGGCCACGGGGTAGACCTGGTGTCCGGCCGGACCCGGTGTAGACCTGGTGTCCCCGGCCACGGGGTAGACCTGGTGTCCGGCCGGACCCGGGGTAGACCTGGTGTCCCGCCGGCCACGGGGTAGACCTGGTGTCCCCGGCCACGGGGTAGACCTGGTGTCCCGCCTCATACGGGGCAGACCTGGTGTCCCCGGCCACGTGTTAGACCTGGTGTCCCGCCGGCCCCGGGGTAGATCTGGTGTCCTCGGCTACGGGGTAGACCTGGTGTCCCGGGCGGCGGGGTAGACCTGGTGTCCCGGGCGGCGGGGTAGACCTGGTGTCCCGCGGCACGGGGTAGACCTGGTGTCCCGGGCGGCGGGGTAGACCTGGTGTCCCGGGCGGCGGGGTAGACCTGTTGTCCAAGGCCCAGGGGTAGACCTGGTCTCCCGGGCGGCGGGGTAGACCTGGTGTCCCGCCGGACCCGGGGTAGACCTGGTTTCCCGGGCGGCGGGGTAGACCTGGTGTCCCGCGGCCCGGGGTAGACCTGGTGTCCCGCCGGCCCCGGGGTAGACGTGGTGTCCCCGGCCACGGGGTAGACCTGGTGTCCCGCCGGATCCGGGGTAGACCTGGTGTCCCCGGCCACGAGGTAGACCTGGTGTCCCGCCGGGCCCCGGGGTAGAGCTGGTGTCCCGCGGCCCGGGGTAGACCTGGTGTCCCGGGCCCCGGGGTAGACCTGGTGTCCCGGGCGGCGGGGTAGACCTGGTGTCCCGACGGCCCCGGGTTAGACCTGGTGTCCCGCAGGCCCCGGTGTAGACCTGGTCTCCCGGGCGGCGGGGTAGACCTGGTGTCCCGCGGCCCGGGATAGACCTGGTGTCCCGGGCGGTGGGGTAGACCTGGTGTCCCGCCGGCCGCGTGGTAGACCTGGTTTCCCGGGAGGCGGGGTAGACCTGGTGTCCCGCGGCCCGGGGTAGACCTGGTGTCCCGCCGGCCACGGGGTAGACGTGGTGTCCCCGGCCACGGGGTAGACCTGGTGTCCCGCCGGATCCGGGGTAGACCTGGTGTCCCGGGCTCCGGGGTAGACCTGGTGTCCCCGGCCACGGGGTAGACCTGGTGTCCCGCCGCATCCGGGGTAGACCTGGTGTCCCGGGCTCCGGGGTAGACCTGGTGTCCACGGCCACAGGGTAGACCTGGTGTCCGGCCGGACCCGGGGTAGACCTGGTGTCCCCGGCCACGGGGTAGACCTGGTGTCCCGGGCGGCGGGGTAGACCTGGTGTCCCGCCGGATCCGGGGTAGACCTGGTGTCCCGGGCTCCGGGGTACACCTGGTGTCCGCGAGCACGGGGTAGACCTGGTTTCCCGCCGGACACGGGGTAGACCTGGTGTCCCCGGACACGGTGTAGACCTGGTGTCCCGCCGGCCCCGGGGTAGACCTGGTGTCCCGCCGGCCCCGTGGTAGACCTGGTGTCCCGGGCCCCGTGGTAGACCTGGTGTCCAAGGCCCCGGGGTAGACCTGCTGTCCCGGGCCACGGGGAAGACCTGGTGTCCCCGGCCACGGGGTAGACCTGGTGTCCCGCCGGCCAGGGGTAGACCTGGTGTCTCGCCGGACCCGGGGTAGACCTGGTGTCCCCGGCCAAGTGGTAGACCTGGTGTACCGCCGCATTCGTGGGAGACCTGGTGTCCCCGGCCACGGGGTAGACCTGGTGTCCAGCCGGACCCGGGGTAGACCTGGTGTCCCGCCGCATTCGGGGTAGAACTGGTGTCCCCGGCCACGGGGTACACCTGGTGTCCCGCCGGACCCGGGGTAGATCTGGTGTCCCGCCGGCCCCGGGGTAGACCTGGTGTCCCGCCGGATCCGGGGTAGACCTGGTGTCCCCGGCCACGGGGTAGACCTGGTGTCCCGCCGGACCCGGGGTAGATCTGGTGTCCTCGGCCACGGGGTAGACCTGGTGTCCCGGGCGGCGGGGTAGACCTGGTGTCCCGGGCGGCGGGGTAGACCTGGTGTCCCGCGGCCCGGGGTAGACCTGGTGTCCCGGGCGGCGGGGTTGACCTGGTGTCCCGGGCGGCGGGGTAGACCTGTTGTCCAAGGCCCAGGGGTAGACCTGGTGTCCCGGGCGTCGGGGTAGACCTGGTGTTCCGCGGCCCGGGGTAGACCTGGTTTCCCGGGCCCCGGGTTAGACCTGGTGTCCCGAGCGGCGGGGTAGACCTGGTGTCCCGCCGGCCCCGGGATAGACCTGGTGTCCCGAAGGCCCCGGGGTTGACCTGGTCTCCCGGGCGGCGGGGTAGACCTGGTGTCCCGCGGCCCGGGGTAGACCTGGTGTCCCCGGCCACGGGGTAGACCTGGTGTCCCGCCGGCCGCGGAGTAGACCTGGTTTCCCGGGCGGCGGGGTAGACCTGGTGTCCCCGGCCACGGGGTAGACCTGGTGTCCCGCCGGGCCCCGGGGTAGACCTGGTGTCCCCGGCCACGGGGTAGACCTGGTGTCCCGCCGGATCCGGGGTAGACCTGGTGTCCCCGGCCACGGGTTAGACCTGGTGTCCCGCCGGCCCCGGGGTAGATCTGGTGTCCTCGGCCACGGGGTAGACCTGGTGTCCCGGGCGGCGGGGTAGACCTGGTGTCCCGGGCGGCGGGGTAGACCTGGTTTCCCGCGGCACGGGGTAGACCTGGTGTCCCGGGCGGCGGGGTAGACCTGGTGTCCCGGGCGGCGGGGTAGACCTGTTGTCCAAGGCCCAGGGGTACACCTGGTGTCCCGGGCGGCGGGGTAGACCTGGTGTCCCGCGGCCCGGGGTAGACCTGGTGTCCCGGGCCCCGGGGTAGACCTGGTGTCCCCGGCGGCGGGGTAGACCTGGTGTCCCGCCGGCCCCGGGTTAGACCTGGTGTCCCGCAGGCCCCGGGGTAGACCTGGTCTCCCGGGAGGCGGGGTAGACCTGGTGTCCCTGGCCACGGGGTAGACCTGGTGTCCCGCCGGAACCGGGGTAGACCTGGTGTCACCGGCCACGGGGTAGACCTGGTGTCCCGCCGGCCCCGTGGTAGACCTGGTGTCCCCGGCCACGGGGTAGACATGGTGTCCCGCCGGACCCGGGGTAGACCTGGTGTCCCGGTCTCCGGGGTAGACCTGGTGTCCCCGTCCACGGGGTAGACCTGGTGTCCCGCCGGATTTGGGGTAGACCTGGTGTCCCGGGCTCCGGGGTAGACCTGGTGTCCCCGGCCACGGGGTAGACCTGGTGTCCCGCCGGACACGGGGTAGACCTGGTGTCCCCGGCCACGGTGTAGACCTGGTTTCCCGCCGGACACGGGGTAGACCTGGTGTCCCCGGCCACGGGGTAGACCTGGTGTCCCGTCGGCCCCGGGGTAGACCTGGTGTCCCGCCGGCCCCGTGGTACACCTGATGTCCCGGTCCCCGGGGTAGACCTGGTATCCAAGGCCCCAGGGTTGACCTGGTGTCCCGGGCCCCGGGGTAGACCTGGTGTCCCCGGCCACGGGGTAGACCTGGTGTCCCGCCGGCCACGGGGTAGACCTGGTGTCCCGGCGGACCCGGGGTAGACCTGGTGTCCCCGGCCACGTGGTAGACCTGGTGTCCCGCCGCATTCGTGGGAGACAAGGTGTACCCGGCCACGGGGTAGACCTGGTGTCCCGCCGGACCCGGGGTAGACCTGGTGTCCCGGGCTCCGGGGTAGACCTGGTGTCCCCGGCCACGGTGTAGACCTGGTGTCCCGCCGGCGCAAGGGTAGACCTGGTGTCCGGGGCCCCGGGGTAGACCTGGTGTCCCGCCGGCCCCGGTGTAGACCTGGTGTCCCGGGCCCCGAGGTAGACCTGGTGTCCAAGGCCACGGGGTAGACCTGGTGTCCCGGGCCCCGGGGTAGACCTGTTGTCCAAGGCCCAGGGTTAGACCTCGTGTGCACGGCCACGGGGTAGACCTGGTGTCCCGCCGGCCCCGGGTTAGACCTGGTGTCCCGCCGGATACGGGGTAGACCTGGTGTCCCGGGCTCCGGGGTAGACCTGGTGTCGCCGGCCACGGGGTAGACCTGGTGTCCCGGGCGGCGGGGTAGACCTGGTGTCCCGGGCGGCGGGGTAGACCTGGTGTCCCCGGCCGCGGGGTAGACCTGGTGTCCCGCCGGCCCCGGGGTAGACCTGGTGTCCCGCCGGCCCCGGGGTAGACCTGGTGTCCCGGGCCCCGGGGTAGACCTGGTGTCCCGGCCGCCGGGGTAGACCTGGTGTCCCGCCGGATTCGGGGTAGACCTGGTGTCCCGGGCTCCGGGGTAGAACTGGTGTCCCCGGCCACGGGGTAGACCTGGTGTCCCCGGCCACGGGGTAGACCTGGTGTCCCGCCGGCCACGGGTTAGACCTGGTGTCCCGCCGGCCCCGTGGTAGACCTGGTGTCACGGGCCCCGAGGTAGACCTGGTGTCCAAGGCCACGGGGTAGACCTGGTGTCCCGGGCCCCGGGGTAGACCTGGTGTCCCCGGCCACGGGGTAGACCTGGTGTCCCGCCGGCCACGGGGTAGACCAGGTGTCCCGCCGGACCCGGGGTAGACCAGGTGTCCCCGGCCACGTGGTAGACCTGGTGTCCCGCCGCATTCGGGGTAGACCTGGTGTCCCCGGCCACGGGGTAGACCTGGTGTCCCGCCGGACCCGGGGTAGACCTGGTGTCCCGCCGCATTCGGGGTAGAACTGGTGTCCCCGGCCACGGGGTAGACCTGGTGTCCCGGGCGGCGGGGTAGACCTGGTGTCCCGCGGCTCGGGGTAGACCTGGTGTCCCGGGCGGCGGGGTAGACCTGGTGTCCCGGGCGGCGGGGTAGACCTGGTGTCCCGCGGCCCGGGGTAGACCTGGTGGCCCGGGCGGCGGGGTAGACCTGGTGTCCCGGGCGGCGGGGTAGACCTGTTGTCCAAGGCCCAGGGGTAGACCTGGTGTCCCCGGCCACGGGGTAGACCTGGTGTCCCGCCGGCCCCGTGGTAGACCTGGTGTCCCCGTCCACGAGGTAGACCTGGTGTCCCGCCGGACCCGGGGTAGACCTGGTGTCCCGGTCTCCGGGGTAGACCTGGTTTCCCCGGCCACGGGGTAGACCTGGTGTCCCGCCGGATTCGGGGTAGACCTGGTGTCCCGGGCTCCGGAGTAGACCTGGTGTCCCCGGCCACGGGGTAGAGCTGGTGTCCCGCCGGACACGGGGAAGACCTGGTGTCCCCGGCCACGGGGTAGACCTGGTGTACCGCCGGCCCCGTGTTAGACCTGGTTTACCGCCGTCCCCGTGGTAGACCTGGTGTCCCGCCCCCCGGGGTAGACCTGGTGTCCAAGGCCACGGGGTAGACCTGGTGTCCCGGGCCCCGGGGTAGACCTGGTGTCCCGCGGGCCACGGGGTAGACCTGGTGTCCCGCAGGACCCAGGGTAGACCTGGTGTCCCCGTCCACGTGGTAGACCTGGTGTCCCGCCGCATACGGGGTAGACCTGGTGTCCCCGGCCACGGGGTAGACCTGGTGTCCCGCCGGACCCGGGGTAGACCTGGTGTCCCGCCGCATCCGGGGTAGACCTGGTGTCCCGACGCATCCGGGGTAGACCTGGTGTCCCGCCGGACCCGGGGTAGACCTGGTGTCCCCGGCCACGGGGTAGACCTGGTGTCCCGCCGGCACCGGGGTAGACCTGGTTTCCCCGGCCACGGGGTAGACCTGGTGTCCCGCCGGACCCGGGGTAGACCTGGTGTCCCTGGCCACGGGGTAGACCTGGTGTCCCGCCGGACCCGGGGTAGACCTGGTGTCACCGCCCACGGGGTAGACCTGGTGTCCCGCCGGCCGCGGGGTAGACCTGGTGTCCCCGGCCACGGGGTAGACATGGTGTCCCGCCGGATCCGGGGTAGACCTGGTGTCCCGGGATCCGGGGTAGACCTGGTGTCCCTGGCCACGGGGTAGACCTGGTGTACCGCCGGACTAGGGGTAGACCTGGTGTCACCGGCCACGGTGTAGACCTGGTGTCCCGGGCTCCGGGGTAGACCTGGTGTCCCCGGGCACGGGGTAGACATGGTGTCCCGCCGGACCCGGGGTAGACCTGGTGTCCCGGTCTCCGGGGTAGACCTGGTGTCCCCGGCCACGGGGTAGACCTGGTGTCCCGCCGGATTCGGGGTAGACCTGGTGTCCCGGGCTCCGGGGTAGACCTGGTGTCCCCGGCCACGGGGTAGACCTGGTGTCCCGCCGGACACGGGGTAGACCTGGTGTCCCCGGCCACGGTGTAGACCTGGTGTCCCGCCGGCCCCGGGGTAGACCTGGTGTCCCGCCGGCCCCGTGGTAGACCTGGTGTCCCGGGCCCCGTGGTAGACCTGGTGTCCAAGGCCCCGGGGTAGACCTGGTGTCCCGGGCCCCGGGGTAGACCTGGTGTCCCCGGCCACGGGGTAGACCTGGTGTCCCGCCGGCCACGGGGTAGACCAGGTGTCCCGCCGGACCCGGGGTAGACCTGGTGTCCCCGGCCACGTGGTAGACCTGGTGTCCCGCCGCATTCGGGGTAGACCTGGTGTCCCCGGCCACGGGGTAGACCTGGTGTCCAGCCGGACCCGGGGTAGACCTGGTGTCCCGCCGCATTCGGGGTAGAACTGGTGTCCCCGGCCACGGGGTAGACCTGGTGTCCCGCCGGACCCGGGGTAGATCTGGTGTCCCGCCGGCCCCGGGGTAGACCTGGTGTCCCGCCGGATCCGGAGTAGACCTGGTGTCCCCGGCCACGGGGTAGACCTGGTGTCCCGCCGGACCCGGGGTAGATCTGGTGTCCTCGGCCACGGGGTAGACCTGGTGTCCCGGGCGGCGGGGTAGACCTGGTGTCCCGGGCGGCGGGGTAGACCTGGTGTCCCGCGGCCCGGGGTAGACCTGGTGTCCCGGGCGGCGGGGTTGACCTGGTATCCCGGGCGGCGGGGTAGACCTGTTGTCCAAGGCCCAGGGGTAGACCTGGTGTCCCGGGCGTCGGGGTAGACCTGGTGTTCCGCGGCCCGGGGTAGACCTGGTTTCCCGGGCCCCGGGTTAGACCTGGTGTCCCGGGCGGCGGGGTAGACCTGGTGTCCCGCCGGCCCCGGGATAGACCTGGTGTCCCGAAGGCCCCGGGGTTGACCTGGTCTCCCGGGCGGCGGGGTAGACCTGGTGTCCCGCGGCCCGGGGTAGACCTGGTGTCCCCGGCCACGGGGTAGACCTGGTGTCCCGCCGGCCGCGGGGTAGACCTGGTTTCCCGGGCGGCGGGGTAGACCTGGTGTCCCCGGCCACGGGGTAGACCTGGTGTCCCGCCGGGCCCCGGGGTAGACCTGGTGTCCCCGGCCACGGGGTAGACCTGGTGTCCCGCCGGATCCGGGGTACACCTGGTGTCCCCGGCCACGGGTTAGACCTGGTGTCCCGCCGGCCCCGGGGTAGATCTGGTGTCCTCGGCCACGGGGTAGACCTGGTGTCCCGGGCGGCGGGGTAGACCTGGTGTCCCGGGCGGCGGGGTAGACCTGGTTTCCCGCGGCACGGGGTAGACCTGTTGTCCCGGGCGGCGGGGTAGACCTGGTGTCCCGGGCGGCGGGGTAGACCTGTTGTCCAAGGCCCAGGGGTAGACCTGGTGTCCCGGGCGGCGGGGTAGACCTGGTGTCCCGCGGCCCGGGGTAGACCTGGTGTCCCGGGCCCCGGGGTAGACCTGGTGTCCCCGGCGGCGGGGTAGACCTGGTGTCCCGCCGGCCCCGGGTTAGACCTGGTGTCCCGCAGGCCCCGGTGTAGACCTGGTCTCCCGGGCGGCGGGGTAGACCTGGTGTCCCTGGCAACGGGGTAGACCTGGTGTCCCGCCGGAACCGGGGTAGACCTGGTGTCACCGGCCACGGGGTAGACCTGGTGTCCCGCCGGCCCCGTGGTAGACCTGGTGTCCCCGGCCACGGGGTAGACATGGTGTCCCGCCGGACCCGGGGTAGACCTGGTGTCCCGGTCTCCGGGGTAGACCTGGTGTCCCCGTCCACGGGGTAGACCTGGTGTCCCGCCGGATCCGGGGTAGACCTGGTGTCCCGGGCTCCGGGGTAGACCTGGTGTCCCCGGCCACGGGGTAGACCTGGTGTCCCGCCGGACACGGGGTAGACCTGGTGTCCCCGGCCACGGTGTAGACCTGGTTTCCCGCCGGACACGGGGTAGACCTGGTGTCCCCGGCCACGGGGTAGACCTGGTGTCCCGTCGGCCCCGGGGTAGACCTGGTGTCCCGCCGGCCCCGTGGTACACCTGATGTCCCGGTCCCCGGGGTAGACCTGGTATCCAAGGCCCCAGGGTTGACCTGGTGTCCCGGGCCCCGGGGTAGACCTGGTGTCCCCGGCCACGGGGTAGACCTGGTGTCCCGCCGGCCACGGGGTAGACCTGGTGTCCCGGCGGACCCGGGGTAGACCTGGTGTCCCCGGCCACGTGGTAGACCTGGTGTCCCGCCGCATTCGTGGGAGACAAGGTGTACCCGGCCACGGGGTTAGACCTGGTGTCCCGCCGGACCCGGGGTAGACCTGGTGTCCCGGGCTCCGGGGTAGACCTGGTGTCCCCGGCCACGGTGTAGACCTGGTGTCCCGCCGGCGCAAGGGTAGACCTGGTGTCCGGGGCCCCGGGGTAGACCTGGTGTCCCGCCGGCCCCGGGGTAGACCTGGTGTCCCGGGCCCCGAGGTAGACCTGGTGTCCAAGGCCACGGGGTAGACCTGGTGTCCCGGGCCCCGGGGTAGACCTGTTGTCCAAGGCCCAGGGTTAGACCTCGTGTGCACGGCCACGGGGTAGACCTGGTGTCCCGCCGGCCCCGGGTTAGACCTGGTGTCCCGCCGGATACGGGGTAGACCTGGTGTCCCGGGCTCCGGGGTAGACCTGGTGTCGCCGGCCACGGGGTAGACCTGGTGTCCCGGGCGGCGGCGTAGACCTGGTGTCCCGGGCGGCGGGGTAGACCTGGTGTCCCCGGCCGCGGGGTAGACCTGGTGTCCCGCCGGCCCCGGGGTAGACCTGGTGTCCCGCCGGCCCCGGGGTAGACCTGGTGTCCCGGGCCCCGGGGTAGACCTGGTGTCCCGGCCGCCGGGGTAGACCTGGTGTCCCGCCGGATTCGGGGTAGACCTGGTGTCCCGGGCTCCGGGGTAGAACTGGTGTCCCCGGCCACGGGGTAGACCTGGTGTCCCGCCGGACACGGGGTAGACCTGGTGTCCCCGGCCACGGGGTAGACCTGGTGTCCCGCCGGCCACGGGTTAGACCTGGTGTCCCGCCGGCCCCGTGGTAGACCTGGTGTCACGGGCCCCGACGTAGACCTGGTGTCCAAGGCCACGGGGTAGACCTGGTGTCCCGGGCCCCGGGGTAGACCTGGTGTCCCCGGCCACGGGGTAGACCTGGTGTCCCGCCGGCCACGGGGTAGACCAGGTGTCCCGCCGGACCCGGGGTAGACCAGGTGTCCCCGGCCACGTGGTAGACCTGGTGTCCCGCCGCATTCGGGGTAGACCTGGTGTCCCCGGCCACGGGGTAGACCTGGTGTCCCGCCGGACCCGGGGTAGACCTGGTGTCCCGCCGCATTCGGGGTAGAACTGGTGTCCCCGGCCACGGGGTAGACCTGGTGTCCCGGGCGGCGGGGTAGACCTGGTGTCCCGCGGCTCGGGGTAGACCTGGTGTCCCGGGCGGCGGGGTAGACCTGGTGTCCCGGGCGGCGGGGTAGACCTGGTGTCCCGCGGCCCGGGGTAGACCTGGTGGCCCGGGCGGCGGGGTAGACCTGGTGTCCCGGGCGGCGGGGTAGACCTGTTGTCCAAGGCCCAGGGGTAGACCTGGTGTCCCCGGCCACGGTGTAGACCTGGTGTCCCGCCGGCCCCGTGGTAGACCTGGTGTCCCCGTCCACGAGGTAGACCTGGTGTCCCGCCGGACCCGGGGTAGACCTGGTGTCCCGGTCTCCGGGGAAGACCTGGTTTCCCCGGCCACGGGGTAGACCTGGTGTCCCGCCGGATTCGGGGTAGACCTGGTGTCCCGGGCTCCGGAGTAGACCTGGTGTCCCCGGCCACGGGGTAGACCTGGTGTCCCGCCGGACACGGGGAAGACCTGGTGTCCCCGGCCACGGGGTAGACCTGGTGTACCGCCGGCCCCGTGTTAGACCTGGTTTACCGCCGTCCCGTGGTAGACCTGGTGTCCCGCCCCCCGGGGTAGACCTGGTGTCCAAGGCCACGGGGTAGACCTGGTGTCCCGGGCCCCGGGGTAGACCTGGTGTCCCGCCGGCCACGGGGTAGACCTGGTGTCCCGCAGGACCCAGGGTAGACCTGGTGTCCCCGGCCACGTGGTAGACCTGGTGTCCCGCCGCATACGGGGTAGACCTGGTGTCCCCGGCCACGGGGTAGACCTGGTGTCCCGCCGGACCCGGGGTAGACCTGGTGTCCCGCCGCATCCGGGGTAGACCTGGTGTCCCGACGCATCCGGGGTAGACCTGGTGTCCCGCCGGACCCGGGGTAGACCTGGTGTCCCCGGCCACGGGGTAGACCTGGTGTCCCGCCGGCACCGGGGTAGACCTGGTTTCCCCGGCCACGGGGTAGACCTGGTGTCCCGCCGGACCCGGGGTAGACCTGGTGTCCCTGGCCACGGGGTAGACCTGGTGTCCCGCCGGACCCGGGGTAGACCTGGTGTCACCGTCCACGGGGTAGACCTGGTGTCCCGCCGGCCGCGGGGTAGACCTGGTGTCCCCGGCCACGGGGTAGACATGGTGTCCCGCCGGATCCGGGGTAGACCTGGTGTCCCGGGATCCGGGGTAGACCTGGTGTCCCTGGCCACGGGGTAGACCTGGTGTACCGCCGGACTAGGGGTAGACCTGGTGTCACCGGCCACGGTGTAGACCTGGTGTCCCGGGCTTCGGGGTAGACCTGGTGTCCCCGGCCACGGGGTAGACATGGTGTCCCGCCGGACCCGGGGTAGACCTGGTGTCCCGGTCTCCGGGGTAGACCTGGTGTCCCCGGCCACGGGGTAGACCTGGTGTCCCGCCGGATTCGGGGTAGACCTGGTGTCCCGGGCTCCGGGGTAGACCTGGTGTCCCCGGCCACGGGGTAGACCTGGTGTCCCGCCGGACACGGGGTAGACCTGGTGTCCCCGGCCACGGGGTAGACCTGGTGTCCCGCCTGCCACGGGTTAGACTTGGTGTCCCGCCGGCCCCGTGGTAGACCTGGTGTCACGGGCCCCGAGGTAGACCTGGTGTCCAAGGCCACGGGGTAGACCTGGTGTCCCGGGCCCCGGGGTAGACCTGGTGTCCCCGGCCACGGGGTAGACCTGGTGTCCCGCCGGCCACGGGGTAGACCAGGTGTCCCGCCGGACCCGGGGTAGACCTGGTGTCCCCGGCCACGTGGTAGACCTGGTGTCACGCCGCATTCGGGGTAGACCTGGTGTCCCCGGCCACGGGGTAGACCTGGTGTCCCGCCGGACCCGGGGTAGACCTGGTGTCCCGCAGCATTCGGGGTAGAACTGGTGTCCCCGGCCACGGGGTAGACCTGGTGTCCCGCCGGACCCGCGGTAGATCTGGTGTCCCGCCGGCACCGGGGTAGACCTGGTGTCCCGGGCCCCGGGGTAGACCTGGTGTCCCGGCCGCCGGGGTAGACCTGGTGTCCAAGGCCCCGGGGAAGACCTGGTGTCCCGCCGGATCCGGGGTAGACCTGGTGTCCCCGGCCACGGGGTAGACCTGGTGTCCCGCCGGACCCGGGGTAGATCTGGTGTCCTCGGCCACGGGGTAGACCTGGTGTCCCGGGCGGCGGGGTAGACCTGGTGTCCCGGGCGGCGGGGTAGACCTGGTGTCCCGCGGCCCGGGGTAGACCTGGTGTCCCCGGCCACGGGGTAGACCTGGTGTCCCGCCGGCCGCGGGGTAGACCTGGTTTCCCGGGCGGCGGGGTAGACCTGGTGTCCCCGGCCACGGGGTAGACCTGGTGTCCCGCCGGGCCCCGGGGTAGACCTGGTGTCCCCGGCCACGGGGTAGACCTGGTGTCCCGCCGGGCCCCAGGGTAGACCTGGTGTCCCCGGCCACGGGGTAGACCTGGTGTGCCGCAGGATCCGGGGTAGACCTGGTGTCCCGGGCTCCGGGGTAGACCTGGTGTCCCCGGCCACGGGGTAGACCTGGTGTCCGGCCGGACCCGGTGTAGACCTGGTGTCCCCGGCCACGGGGTAGACCTGGTGTCCGGCCGGACCCGGGGTAGACCTGGTGTCCCGCCGGCCACGGGGTAGACCTGGTGTCCCCGGCCACGGGGTAGACCTGGTGTCCCGCCTCATACGGGGCAGACCTGGTGTCCCCGGCCACGTGTTAGACCTGGTGTCCCGCCGGCCCCGGGGTAGATCTGGTGTCCTCGGCCACGGGGTAGACCTGGTGTCCCGGGCGGCGGGGTAGACCTGGTGTCCCGGGCGGCGGGGTAGACCTGGTGTCCCGCGGCACGGGGTAGACCTGGTGTCCCGGGCGGCGGGGTAGACCTGGTGTCCCGGGCGGCGGGGTAGACCTGTTTTCCAAGGCCCAGGGGTAGACCTGGTCTCCCGGGCGGCGGGGTAGACCTGGTGTCCCGCCGGACCCGGGGTAGACCTGGTTTCCCGGGCGGCGGGGTAGACCTGGTGTCCCGCGGCCCGGGGTAGACCTGGTGTCCCGCCGGCCCCGGGGTAGACGTGGTGTCCCCGGCCACGGGGTAGACCTGGTGTCCCGCCGGATCCGGGGTAGACCTGGTGTCCCCGGCCACGAGGTAGACCTGGTGTCCCGCCGGGCCCCGGGGTAGAGCTGGTGTCCCGCGGCCCGGTGTAGACCTGGTGTCCCGGGCCCCGGGGTAGACCTGGTGTCCCGGGCGGCCGGGTAGACCTGGTGTCCCGACGGCCCCGGGTTAGACCTGGTGTCCCGCAGGCCCCGGTGTAGACCTGGTCTCCCGGGCGGCGGGGTAGACCTGGTGTCCCGCGGCCCGGGATAGACCTGGTGTCCCGGGCGGTGGGGTAGACCTGGTGTCCCGCCGGCCGCGTGGTAGACCTGGTTTCCCGGGAGGCGGGGTAGACCTGGTGTCCCGCGGCCCGGGGTAGACCTGGTGTCCCGCCGGCCACGGGGTAGACGTGGTGTCCCCGGCCACGGGGTAGACCTGGTGTCCCGCCGGATCCGGGGTAGACCTGGTGTCCCGGGCTCCGGGGTAGACCTGGTGTCCCCGGCCACGGGGTAGACCTGGTGTCCCGCCGCATCCGGGGTAGACCTGGTGTCCCGGGCTCCGGGGTAGACCTGGTGTCCACGGCCACAGGGTAGACCTGGTGTCCGGCCGGACCCGGGGTAGACCTGGTGTCCCCGGCCACGGGGTAGACCTGGTGTCCCGTCGGCCCCGGGGTAGACCTGGTGTCCCGGGCGGCGGGGTAGACCTGGTGTCCCGCCGGATCCGGGGTAGACCTGGTGTCCCGGGCTCCGGGGTACACCTGGTGTCCGCGAGCACGGGGTAGACCTGGTTTCCCGCCGGACACGGGGTAGACCTGGTGTCCCCGGCCACGGTGTAGACCTGGTGTCCCGCCGGCCCCGGGGTAGACCTGGTGTCCCGCCGGCCCCGTGGTAGACCTGGTGTCCCGGGCCCCGTGGTAGACCTGGTGACCAAGGCCCCGGGGTAGACCTGCTGTCCCGGGCCACGGGGAAGACCTGGTGTCCCCGGCCACGGGGTAGACCTGGTGTCCCGCCGGCCAGGGGTAGACCTGGTGTCTCGCCGGACCCGGGGTAGACCTGGTGTCCCCGGCCACGTGGTAGACCTGGTGTACCGCCGCATTCGTGGGAGACCTGGTGTCCCCGGCCACGGGGTAGACCTGGTGTCCAGCCGGACCCGGGGTAGACCTGGTGTCCCGCCGCATTCGGGGTAGAACTGGTGTCCCCGGCCACGGGGTAGACCTGGTGTCCCGCCGGACCCGGGGTAGATCTGGTGTCCCGCCGGCCCCGGGGTAGACCTGGTGTCCCGCCGGATCCGGGGTAGACCTGGTGTCCCGGGCCACGGGGTAGACCTGGTGTCCCGCCGGACCCGGGGTAGATCTGGTGTCCTCGGCCACGGGGTAGACCTGGTGTCCCGGGCGGCGGGGTAGACCTGGTGTCCCGGGCGGCGGGGTAGACCTGGTGTCCCGCGGCCCGGGGTAGACCTGGTGTCCCGGGCGGCGGGGTTGACCTGGTGTACCGGGCGGCGGGGTAGACCTGTTGTCCAAGGCCCAGGGGTAGACCTGGTGTCCCGGCGTCGGGGTAGACCTGGTGTTCCGCGGCCCGGGGTAGACCTGGTTTCCCGGGCCCCGGGTTAGACCTGGTGTCCCGGGCGGCGGGGTAGACCTGGTGTCCCGCCGGCCCCGGGATAGACCTGGTGTCCCGAAGGCCCCGGGGTTGACCTGGTCTCCCGGGCGGCGGGGTAGACCTGGTGTCCCGCGGCCCGGGGTAGACCTGGTGTCCCCGGCCACGGGGTAGACCTGGTGTCCCGCCGGCCGCGGGGTAGACCTGGTTTCCCGGGCGGCGGGGTAGACCTGGTGTCCCCGGCCACGGGGTAGACCTGGTGTCCCGCCGGGCCCCGGGGTAGACCTGGTGTCCCCGGCCACGGGGTAGACCTGGTGTCCCGCCGGATCCGGGGTAGACCTGGTGTCCCCGGCCACGGGTTAGACCTGGTGTCCCGCCGGCCCCGGGGTAGATCTGGTGTCCTCGGCCACGGGGTAGACCTGGTGTCCCGGGCGGCGGGGTAGACCTGGTGTCCCGGGCGGCGGGGTAGACCTGGTTTCCCGCGGCACGGGGTAGACCTGGTGTCCCGGGCGGCGGGGTAGACCTGGTGTCCCGGGCGGCGGGGTAGACCTGTTGTCCAAGGCCCAGGGGTAGACCTGGTGTCCCGGGCGGCGGGGTAGACCTGGTGTCCCGCGGCCCGGGGTAGACCTGGTGTCCCGGGCCCCGGGGTAGACCTGGTGTCCCCGGGGCCGGGTTAGACCTGGTGTCCCGCAGGCCCCGGGGTAGACCTGGTCTCCCGGGAGGCGGGGTAGACCTGGTGTCCCTGGCCACGGGGTAGACCTGGTGTCCCGCCGGAACCGGGGTAGACCTGGTGTCACCGGCCACGGGGTAGACCTGGTGTCCCGCCGGCCCCGTGGTAGACCTGGTGTCCCCGGCCACGGGGTAGACATGGTGTCCCGCCGGACCCGGGGTAGACCTGGTGTCCCGGTCTCCGGGGTAGACCTGGTGTCCCCGTCCACGGGGTAGACCTGGTGTCCCGCCGGATTCGGGGTAGACCTGGTGTCCCGGGCTCCGGGGTAGACCTGGTGTCCCCGGCCACGGGGTAGACCTGGTGTCCCGCCGGACACGGGGTAGACCTGGTGTCCCCGGCCACGGTGTAGACCTGGTTTCCCGCCGGACACGGGGTAGACCTGGTGTCCCCGGCCACGGGGTAGACCTGGTGTCCCGTCGGCCCCGGGGTAGACCTGGTGTCCCGCCGGCCCCGTGGTACACCTGATGTCCCGGTCCCCGGGGTAGACCTGGTATCCAAGGCCCCAGGGTTGACCTGGTGTCCCGGGCCCCGGGGTAGACCTGGTGTCCCCGGCCACGGGGTAGACCTGGTGTCCCGCCGGCCACGGGGTAGACCTGGTGTCCCGGCGGACCCGGGGTAGACCTGGTGTCCCCGGCCACGTGGTAGACCTGGTGTCCCGCCGCATTCGTGGGAGACAAGGTGTACCCGGCCACGGGGTAGACCTGGTGTCCCGCCGGACCCGGGGTAGACCTGGTGTCCCGGGCTCCGGGGTAGACCTGGTGTCCCCGGCCACGGTGTAGACCTGGTGTCCCGCCGGCGCAAGGGTAGACCTGGTGTCCGGGGCCCCGGGGTAGACCTGGTGTCCCGCCGGCCCCGGTGTAGACCTGGTGTCCCGGGCCCCGAGGTAGACCTGGTGTCCAAGGCCACGGGGTAGACCTGGTGTCCCGGGCCCCGGGGTAGACCTGTTGTCCAAGGCCCAGGGTTAGACCTCGTGTGCACGGCCACGGGGTAGACCTGGTGTCCCGCCGGCCCCGGGTTAGACCTGGTGTCCCGCCGGATACGGGGTAGACCTGGTGTCCCGGGCTCCGGGGTAGACCTGGTGTCGCCGGCCACGGGGTAGACCTGGTGTCCCGGGCGGCGGGGTAGACCTGGTGTCCCGGGCGGCGGGGTAGACCTGGTGTCCCCGGCCGCGGGGTAGACCTGGTGTCCCGCCGGCCCCGGGGTAGACCTGGTGTCCCGCCGGCCCCGGGGTAGACCTGGTGTCCCGGGCCCCGGGGTAGACCTGGTGTCCCGGCCGCCGGGGTAGACCTGGTGTCCCGCCGGATTCGGGGTAGACCTGGTGTCCCGGGCTCCGGGGTAGAACTGGTGTCCCCGGCCACGGGGTAGACCTGGTGTCCCGCCGGACACGGGGTAGACCTGGTGTCCCCGGCCACGGGGTAGACCTGGTGTCCCGCCGGCCACGGGTTAGACCTGGTGTCCCGCCGGCCCCGTGGTAGACCTGGTGTCACGGGCCCCGAGGTAGACCTGGTGTCCAAGGCCACGGGGTAGACCTGGTGTCCCGGGCCCCGGGGTAGACCTGGTGTCCCCGGCCACGGGGTAGACCTGGTGTCCCGCCGGCCACGGGGTAGACCAGGTGTCCCGCCGGACCCGGGGTAGACCAGGTGTCCCCGGCCACGTGGTAGACCTGGTGTCCCGCCGCATTCGGGGTAGACCTGGTGTCCCCGGCCACGGGGTAGACCTGGTGTCCCGCCGGACCCGGGGTAGACCTGGTGTCCCGCCGCATTCGGGGTAGAACTGGTGTCCCCGGCCACGGGGTAGACCTGGTGTCCCGGGCGGCGGGGTAGACCTGGTGTCCCGCGGCTCGGGGTAGACCTGGTGTCCCGGGCGGCGGGGTAGACCTGGTGTCCCGGGCGGCGGGGTAGACCTGGTGTCCCGCGGCCCGGGGTAGACCTGGTGGCCCGGGCGGCGGGGTAGACCTGGTGTCCCGGGCGGCGGGGTAGACCTGTTGTCCAAGGCCCAGGGGTAGACCTGGTGTCCCCGGCCACGGGGTAGACCTGGTGTCCCTTCGGCCCCGTGGTAGACCTGGTGTCCCCGTCCACGAGGTAGACCTGGTGTCCCGCCGGACCCGGGGTAGACCTGGTGTCCCGGTCTCCGGGGTAGACCTGGTTTCCCCGGACACGGGGTAGACCTGGTGTCCCGCCGGATTCGGGGTAGACCTGGTGTCCCGGGCTCCGGAGTAGACCTGGTGTCCCCGGCCACGGGGTAGACCTGGTGTCCCGCCGGACACGGGGAAGACCTGGTGTCCCCGGCCACGGGGTAGACCTGGTGTACCGCCGGCCCCGTGTTAGACCTGGTTTACCGCCGTCCCCGTGGTAGACCTGGTGTCCCGCCCCCCGGGGTAGACCTGGTGTCCAAGGCCACGGGGTAGACCTGGTGTCCCGGGCCCCGGGGTAGACCTGGTGTCCCGCCGGCCACGGGGTAGACCTGGTGTCCCGCAGGACCCAGGGTAGACCTGGTGTCCCCGGCCACGTGGTAGACCTGGTGTCCCGCCGCATACGGGGTAGACCTGGTGTCCCCGGCCACGGGGTAGACCTGGTGTCCCGCCGGACCCGGGGTAGACCTGGTGTCCCGCCGCATCCGGGGTAGACCTGGTGTCCCGACGCATCCGGGGTAGACCTGGTGTCCCGCCGGACCCGGGGTAGACCTGGTGTCCCCGGCCACGGGGTAGACCTGGTGTCCCGCCGGCACCGGGGTAGACCTGGTTTCCCCGGCCACGGGGTAGACCTGGTGTCCCGCCGGACCCGGGGTAGACCTGGTGTCCCTGGCCACGGGGTAGACCTGGTGTCCCGCCGGACCCGGGGTAGACCTGGTGTCACCGGCCACGGGGTAGACCTGGTGTCCCGCCGGCCGCGGGGTAGACCTGGTGTCCCCGGCCACGGGGTAGACATGGTGTCCCGCCGGATCCGGGGTAGACCTGGTGTCCCGGGATCCGGGGTAGACCTGGTGTCCCTGGCCACGGGGTAGACCTGGTGTACCGCCGGACTAGGGGTAGACCTGGTGTCACCGGCCACGGTGTAGACCTGGTGTCCCGGGCTCCGGGGTAGACCTGGTGTCCCCGGGCACGGGGTAGACATGGTGTCCCGCCGGACCCGGGGTAGACCTGGTGTCCCGGTCTCCGGGGTAGACCTGGTGTCCCCGGCCACGGGGTAGACCTGGTGTCCCGCCGGATTCGGGGTAGACCTGGTGTCCCGGGCTCCGGGGTAGACCTGGTGTCCCCGGCCACGGGGTAGACCTGGTGTCCCGCCGGACACGGGGTAGACCTGGTGTCCCCGGCCACGGGGTAGACCTGGTGTCCCGCCGGCCACGGGTTAGACCTGGTGTCCCGCCGGCCCCGTGGTAGACCTGGTGTCACGGGCCCCGAGGTAGACCTGGTGTCCAAGGCCACGGGGTAGACCTGGTGTCCCGGGCCCCGGGGTAGACCTGGTGTCCCCGGCCACGGGGTAGACCTGGTGTCCCGCCGGCCACGGGGTAGACCAGGTGTCCCGCCGGACCCGGGGTAGACCTGGTGTCCCCGGCCACGTGGTAGACCTGGTGTCACGCCGCATTCGGGGTAGACCTGGTGTCCCCGGCCACGGGGTAGACCTGGTGTCCCGCCGGACCCGGGGTAGACCTGGTGTCCCGCAGCATTCGGGGTAGAACTGGTGTCCCCGGCCACGGGGTAGACCTGGTGTCCCGCCGGACCCGGGGTAGATCTGGTGTCCCGCCGGCCCCGGGGTAGACCTGGTGTCCCGGGCCCCGGGGTAGACCTGGTGTCCCGGCCGCCGGGGTAGACCTGGTGTCCAAGGCCCCGGGGAAGACCTGGTGTCCCGGGACCGAGGGTAGACCTGGTGTCCCGGGCCCCGGGGTAGACCTGGTGTCCCGCCGGCCCCGGGGTAGACCTGGTGTCCAAGGCCCCGGGGTAGACCTGGTGTCCCCGGCCACGGGGTAGACCTGGTGTCCCGCCGGACACGGGGTAGACCTGGTGTCCCCGGCCACGGGGTAGACCTGGTGTCCCTCCGGATCCGGGGTAGACCTGGTGTCCCCGGCCACGGGGTAGACCTGGTGTCCCGCCGGACCCGGGGTAGATCTGGTGTCCTCGGCCACGGGGTAGACCTGGTGTCCCGGGCGGCGGGGTAGACCTGGTGTCCCGGGCGGCGGGGTAGACCTGGTGTCCCGCGGCCCGGGGTAGACCTGGTGTCCCGGGCGGCGGGGTAGACCTGGTGTCCCGGGCGGCGGGGTAGACCTGTTGTCCAAGGCCCAGGGGTAGACCTGGTGTCCCGGGCGGCGGGGTAGACCTGGTGTTCCGCGGCCCGGGGTAGACGTGGTATCCCGGGCCCCGGGTTAGACCTGGTGTCCCGGGCGGCGGGGTAGACCTGGTGTCCCGCCGGCCCCGGGATAGACCTGGTGTCACGCAGGCCCCGGGGTTGACCTGGTCTCCCGGGCGGCGGGGTAGACCTGGTGTCCCGCGGCCCGGGGTAGACCTGGTGTCCCCGGCCAAGGGGTAGACCTGGTGTCCCGCCGGCCGCGGGGTAGACCTGGTTTCCCGGGCGGCGGGGTAGACCTGGTGTCCCCGGCCACGGGGTAGACCTGGTGTCCCGCCGGGCCCCGGGGTAGACCTGGTGTCCCCGGCCACGGGGTAGACCTGGTGTCCCGCCGGGCCCCGGGGTAGACCTGGTGTCCCCGGCCACGGGGTAGACCTGGTGTGCCGCAGGATCCGGGGTAGACCTGGTGTCCCGGGCTCCGGGGTAGACCTGGTGTCCCCGGCCACGGGGTAGACCTGGTGTCCGGCCGGACCCGGTGTAGACCTGGTGTCCCCGGCCACGGGGTAGACCTGGTGTCCGGCCGGACCCGGGGTAGACCTGGTGTCCCGCCGGCCACGGGGTAGACCTGGTGTCCCCGGCCACGGGGTAGACCTGGTGTCCCGCCTCATCCGGGGTAGACCTGGTGTCCCCGGCCACGTGTTAGACCTGGTGTCCCGCCGGCCCCGGGGTAGATCTGATGTCCTCGGCCACGGGGTAGACCTGGTGTCCCGGGCGGCGGGGTAGACCTGGTGTCCCGGGCGGCGGGGTAGACCTGGTGTCCCGCGGCACGGGGTAGACCTGGTGTCCCGGGCGGCGGGGTAGACCTGGTGTCCCGGGCGGCGGGGTAGACCTGTTGTCCAAGGCCCAGGGGTAGACCTGGTCTCCCGGGCGGCGGGGTAGACCTGGTGTCCCGCCGGACCCGGGGTAGACCTGGTTTCCCGGGCGGCGGGGTAGACCTGGTGTCCCGCGGCCCGGGGTAGACCTGGTGTCCCGCCGGCCCCGGGGTAGACGTGGTGTCCCCGGCCACGGGGTAGACCTGGTGTCCCGCCGGATCCGGGGTAGACCTGGTGTCCCCGGCCACGAGGTAGACCTGGTGTCCCGCCGGGCCCCGGGGTAGAGCTGGTGTCCCGCGGCCACGGGGTAGACCTGGTGTCCCGGGCCCGGGGTAGACCTGGTGTCCCGGGCGGCGGGGTAGACCTGGTGTCCCGACGGCCCCGGGTTAGACCTGGTGTCCCGCAGGTCCCGGTGTAGACCTGGTCTCCCGGGCGGCGGGGTAGACCTGGTGTCCCGCGGCCCGGGATAGACCTGGTGTCCCGGGCGGTGGGGTAGACCTGGTGTCCCGCCGGCCGCGTGGTAGACCTGGTTTCCCGGGAGGCGGGGTAGACCTGGTGTCCCGCGGCCCGGGGTAGACCTGGTGTCCCGCCGGCCACGGGGTAGACGTGGTGTCCCCGGCCACGGGGTAGACCTGGTGTCCCGCCGGATCCGGGGTAGACCTGGTGTCCCGGGCTCCGGGGTAGACCTGGTGTCCCCGGCCACGGGGTAGACCTGGTGTCCCTCCGCATCCGGGGTAGACCTGGTGTCCCGGGCTCCGGGGTAGACCTGGTGTCCACGGCCACAGGGTAGACCTGGTGTCCGGCCGGACCCGGGGTAGACCTGGTGTCCCCGGCCACGGGGTAGACCTGGTGTCCCGTCGGCCCCGGGGTAGACCTGGTGTCCCGGGCGGCGGGGTAGACCTGGTGTCCCGCCGGATCCGGGGTAGACCTGGTGTCCCGGGCTCCGGGGTACACCTGGTGTCCGCGAGCACGGGGTAGACCTGGTTTCCCGCCGGACACGGGGTAGACCTGGTGTCCCCGGCCACGGTGTAGACCTGGTGTCCCGCCGGCCCCGGGGTAGACCTGGTGTCCCGCCGGCCCCGTGGTACACCTGGTGTCCCGGGCCCCGTGGTAGACCTGGTGTCCAAGGCCCCGGGGTAGACCTGGTGTCCCGGGCCACGGGGAAGACCTGGTGTCCCCGGCCACGGGGTAGACCTGGTGTCCCGCCGGCCAGGGGTAGACCTGGTGTCTCGCCGGACCCGGGGTAGACCTGGTGTCCCCGGCCAAGTGGTAGACCTGGTGTACCGCCGCATTCGTGGGAGACCTGGTGTCCCCGGCCACGGGGTAGACCTGGTGTCCCGCCGGACCCGGGGTAGACCTGGTGTCCCGGGCTACGGGGTAGACCTGGTGTCCCGCCGTATCCGGGGTAGACCTGGTGTCCCGGGATCCGGGGTAGACCTGGTGTCCCTGGCCACGGGGTAGACCTGGTGTCCCGCCGGAACCGGGGTAGACCTGGTGTCACCGGCCACGGGGTAGACCTGGTGTCCCGCCGGCCCCGTGGTAGACCTGGTGTCCCCGGCCACGGGGTAGACATGGTGTCCCGCCGTACCCGGAGTAGACCTGGTGTCCCGGTCTCCGGGCTAGACCTGGTGTCCCCGGCCACGGGGTAGACCTGGTGTCCCGTCGGATTCGGGGTAGACCTGGTGTCCCGGGCTCCGGGGTAGACCTGGTGTCCCCGGCCACGGGGTAGACCTGGTGTCCCGCCGGACACGGGGTAGACCTGGTGTCCCCGGCCACGGTGTAGACCTGGTTTCCCGCCGGACACGGGGTAGACCTGGTGTCCCCGGCCACGGGGTAGACCTGGTGTCCCGCCGGCCCCGGGGTAGACCTGGTGTCCCGCCGGGCCCGTGGTACACCTGGTGTCCCGGTCCCCGGGGTAGACCTGGTATCCAAGGCCCCAGGGTTGACCTGGTGTCCCGGGCCCCGGGGTAGACCTGGTGTCCCCGGCCACGGGGTAGACCTGGTGTCCCGCCGGCCACGGGGTAGACCTGGTGTCCCGGCGGACACGGGGTAGATCTGGTGTCCCCGGCCACGTGGTAGACCTGGTGTCCCGCCGCATTCGTGGGAGACAAGGTGTACCCGGCCACAGGGTAGACCTGGTGTCCCGCCGGACCCGGGGTAGACCTGGTGTCCCGGGCTCCGGGGTAGACCTGGTGTCCCCGGCCACGGCGTAGACCTGGTGTCCCGCCGGCGCAAGGGTAGACCTGGTGTCCGGGGCCCCGGGGTAGACCTGGTGTCCCGCCGGCCCCGGGGTAGACCTGGTGTCCCGGGCCCCGAGGTAGACCTGGTGTCCAAGGCCACGGGGTAGACCTGGTGTCCCGGGCCCCGGGGTAGACCTGTTGTCCAAGGCCCAAGGGTAGACCTCGTGTGCACGGCCACGGGGTAGACCTGGTGTCCCGCCGGCCGCGGGTTAGACCTGGTGTCCCGCCGGATACGGGGTAGACCTGGTGTCCCGGGCTCCGGGGTAGACCTGGTGTCGCCGGCCACGGGGTAGACCTGGTGTCCCGGGCGGCGGGGTAGACCTGGTGTCCCGGGCGGCGGGGTAGACCTGGTGTCCCCGGCCGCGGGGTAGACCTGGTGTCCCGCCGGCCGCGGGGTAGACCTGGTGTCCCGCCGGCCCCGGGGTAGACCTGGTGTCCCGGGCCCCGGGGTAGACCTGGTGTCCCGGCCGCCGGGGTAGACCTGGTGTCCCGCCGGATTCGGGGTAGACCTGGTGTCCCGGGCTCCGGGGTAGACCTGGTTTCCCCGGCCACGGGGTAGACCTGGTGTCCCGCCGGACACGGGGTAGACCTGGTGTCCCCGGCCACGGGGTAGACCTGGTGTCCCGCCGGCCACGGGTTAGACCTGGTGTCCCGCCGGCCCCGTGGTAGACCTGGTGTCACGGGCCCCGAGGTAGACCTGGTGTCCCGGGCTCCGGGGTAGACCTGGTGTCCCGGGCCCCGGGGTAGACCTGGTGTCCCCGTCCACGGGGTAGACCTGGTGTCCCGCCGGCCACGGGGTAGACCAGGTGTCCCGCCGGACCCGGGGTAGACCTGGTGTCCCCGGCCACGTGGTAGACCTGGTGTCCCGCCGCATTCGGGGTAGACCTGGTGTCCCCGGCCACGGGGTAGACCTGGTGTCCCGCCGGACCCGGGGTAGACCTGGTGTCCCGCCGCATTCGGGGTAGAATTGGTGTCCCCGGCCACGGGGTAGACCTGGTGTCCCGGGCGGCGGGGTAGACCTGGTGTCCCGCGGCCCGGGGTAGACCTGGTGTCCCGGGCGGCGGGGTAGACCTGGTGTCCCGGGCGGCGGGGTAGACCAGGTGTCCCGCCGGCCCCGGGGTAGACCTGGTGTCCCGGGCGGCGGGGTAGACCTGGTGTCCCGGGCGGCGGGGTAGACCTGTTGTCCAAGGCCCAGGGGTAGACCTGGTGTCTCCGGCCACGGGGTAGACCTGGTGTCCCGCCGGCCCCGTGGTAGACCTGGTGTCCCCGTCCACGAGGTAGACCTGGTGTCCCGCCGGACCCGGGGTAGACCTGGTGTCCCGGTCTCCGGGGTAGACCTGGTGTCCCCGGCCACGGGGTAGACCTGGTGTCCCGCCGGATTCGGGGTAGACCTGGTGTCCCGGGCTCCGGAGTAGACCTGGTGTCCCCGGCCACGGGGTAGACCTGGTGTCCCGCCGGACACGGGGAAGACCTGGTGTACCCGGCCACGGGGTAGACCTGGTGTACCGCCGGCCCCGGGTTAGACCTGGTTTACCGCCGTCCCCGTGGTAGACCTGGTGTCCCGCCCCCCGGGGTAGACCTGGTGTCCAAGGCCACGGGGTAGACCTGGTGTCCCGGGCCCCGGGGTAGACCTGGTGTCCCCGGCCACGGGGTAGACCTGGTGTCCCGCCGGCCACGGGGTAGACCTGGTGTCCCGCAGGACCCAGGGTAGACCTGGTGTCCCCGGCCACGTGGTAGACCTCTTGTCCCGCCGCATACGTGGTAGACCTGGTGTCCCCGGCCACGGGGTAGACCTGGTGTCCCGCCGGAACCGGGGTAGACCTGGTGTCCCGCCGCATCCGGGGTAGACCTGGTGTCCCGACGCATGCGGGGTAGACCTGGTGTCCCGCCGGACCCGGGGTAGACCTGGTGTCCCCGGCCACGGGGTAGACCTGGTGTCCGCCGGCACCGGGGTTGAACTGGTTTCCCCGGCCACGGGGTAGACCTGGTGTCCCGCCGGACCCGGGGTAGACCTGGTGTCCCTGGCCACGGGGTAGACCTGGTGTCCCGCCGGACCCGGGGTAGACATGGTTTCACCGGCCACGGGGTAGACCTGGTGTCCCGCCGGCCGCGGGGTAGACCTGGTGTCCCCGGCCACGGGGTAGACCTGGTGTCCCGCCGGATCCGGGGTAGACCTGGTGTCCCGGGATCCGGGATAGACCTGGTGTCCCTGGCCACGGGGTAGACCTGGTGTACCGCCGGACTAGGGGTAGACCTGGTGTCCCGGGCTCCGGGGTAGACCTGGTGTCCCCGGCCACGGGGTAGACCTGGTGTCCCGCCGGACACGGGGTAGACCTGGTGTCCCCGGCCACGGTGTAGACCTGGTTTCCCGCCGGACACGGGGTAGACCTGGTGTCCCCGGCCACGGGGTAGACCTGGTGTCCCGCCGGCCCCGGGGTAGACCTGGTGTCCCGCCGGCCCCGTGGTACACCTGGTGTCCCGGTCCCCGGGGTAGACCTGGTATCCAAGGCCCCAGGGTTGACCTGGTGTCCCGGGCCCCGGGGTAGACCTGGTGTCCCCGGCCACGGGGTAGACCTGGTGTCCCGCCGGCCACGGGGTAGACCTGGTGTCCCGGCGGACCCGGGGTAGATCTGGTGTCCCCGGCCACGTGGTAGACCTGGTGTCCCGCCGCATTCGTGGGAGACAAGGTGTACCCGGCCACGGGGTAGACCTGGTGTCCCGCCGGACCCGGGGTAGACCTGGTGTCCCGGGCTCCGGGGTAGACCTGGTGTCCCCGGCCACGGTGTAGACCTGGTGTCCCGCCGGCGCAAGGGTAGACCTGGTGTCCGGGGCCCCGGGGTAGACCTGGTGTCCCGCCGGCCCCGGGGTAGACCTGGTTTCCCGGGCCCCGAGGTAGACCTGGTGTCCAAGGCCACGGGGTAGACCTGGTGTCCCGGGCCCCGGGGTAGACCTGTTGTCCAAGGCCCAAGGGTAGACCTCGTGTGCACGGCCACGGGGTAGACCTGGTGTCCCGCCGGCCGCGGGTTAGACCTGGTGTCCCGCCGGATACGGGGTAGACCTGGTGTCCCGGGCTCCGGGGTAGACCTGGTGTCGCCGGCCACGGGGTAGACCTGGTGTCCCGGGCGGCGGGGTAGACCTGGTGTCCCGGGCGGCGGGGTAGACCTGGTGTCCCCGGCCGCGGGGTAGACCTGGTGTCCCGCCGGCCGCGGGGTAGACCTGGTGTCCCGCCGGCCCCGGGGTAGACCTGGTGTCCCGGGCCCCGGGGTAGACCTGGTGTCCCGGCCGCCGGGGTAGACCTGGTGTCCCGCCGGATTCGGGGTAGACCTGGTGTCCCGGGCTCCGGGGTAGACCTGGTTTCCCCGGCCACGGGGTAGACCTGGTGTCCCGCCGGACACGGGGTAGACCTGGTGTCCCCGGCCACGGGGTAGACCTGGTGTCCCGCCGGCCACGGGTTAGACCTGGTGTCCCGCCGGCCCCGTGGTAGACCTGGTGTCACGGGCCCCGAGGTAGACCTGGTGTCCAAGGCCACGGGGTAGACCTGGTGTCCCGGGCCCCGGGGTAGACCTGGTGTCCCCGGCCACGGGGTAGACCTGGTGTCCCGCCGGCCACGGGGTAGACCAGGTGTCCCGCCGGACCCGGGGTAGACCTGGTGTCCCCGGCCACGTGGTAGACCTGGTGTCCCGCCGCATTCGGGGTAGACCTGGTGTCCCCGGCCACGGGGTAGACCTGGTGTCCCGCCGGACCCGGAGTAGACCTGGTGTCCCGCCGCATTCGGGGTAGAATTGGTGTCCCCGGCCACGGGGTAGACCTGGTGTCCCGGGCGGCGGGGTAGACCTGGTGTCCCGCGGCCCGGGGTAGACCTGGTGTCCCGGGCGGCGGGGTAGACCTGGTGTCCCGGGCGGCGGGGTAGACCAGGTGTCCCGCCGGCCCCGGGGTAGACCTGGTGTCCCGGGCGGCGGGGTAGACCTGGTGTCCCGGGCGGCGGGGTAGACCTGTTGTCCAAGGCCCAGGGGTAGACCTGGTGTCTCCGGCCACGGGGTAGACCTGGTGTCCCGCCGGCCCCGTGGTAGACCTGGTGTCCCCGTCCACGAGGTAGACCTGGTGTCCCGCCGGACCCGGGTAGACCTGGTGTCCCGGTCTCCGGGGTAGACCTGGTGTCCCCGGCCACGGGGTAGACCTGGTGTCCCGCCGGATTCGGGGTAGACCTGGTGTCCCGGGCTCCGGAGTAGACCTGGTGTCCCCGGCCACGGGGTAGACCTGGTGTCCCGCCGGACACGGGGAAGACGTGGTGTACCCGGCCACGGGGTAGACCTGGTGTACCGCCGGCCCCGGGTTAGACCTGGTTTACCGCCGTCCCCGTGGTAGACCTGGTGTCCCGCCCCCCGGGGTAGACCTGGTGTCCAAGGCCACGGGGTAGACCTGGTGTCCCGGGCCCCGGGGTAGACCTGGTGTCCCCGGCCACGGGGTAGACCTGGTGTCCCGCCGGCCACGGGGTAGACCTGGTGTCCCGCAGGACCCAGGGTAGACCTGGTGTCCCCGGCCACGTGGTAGACCTGGTGTCCCGCCGCATACGTGGTAGACCTGGTGTCCCCGGCCACGGGGTAGACCTGGTGTCCCGCCGGAACCGGGGTAGACCTGCTGTCCCGCCGCATCCGG